>NC_077230.1:47017541-47297541 GCF_027887165.1 Monodelphis domestica | reverse complement strand
TAGGACTCTGCAATGGGGTTGGGACCTTGTCTAGATTATGAATTATGGAAACTATTTAACCTCAATAACCTCAATTTAGTGGTGGGAAAATGAACCATGATCATGATAATATATGCAATTATTGTTATAATGTTAGAGAACAGATTTCCTTAAGAGGGCAAGAAAGGATGTAATTGTTCTTGGTGGACATGATGGTTGAGGTCAGTTTCTTATCATCATTCTATTCCATTCATTATCAGTACTAAGGATTAATGGCCTGATTATCCTCTCAAAATCATGTATAGTGAAGAAACTGGTAGTTTTGTGTATAATGGAAATTTATGACATTTCGTAATGATAGATCAATAAGGTAGCTTTATATAATTTTCTGGAGGAAGAACCTTATTTCATTCCTTCTACTCAGAATTCTACAAGGGCTTCAAATTCAATCTCCAAACCAAATTAAAACACCAAGAGTTTATTGGTTACGTATTATCAAACTCCTCTGCAAGATATTTTTTTTACAGCCCACCTGGAGATGTTTGAACAAATATATATAACATCATATATGCCATTATCCCTTCTTTCAATTTCCAATGATTCTTTTTCTCCTGTTACAACTTTGCTCCAGCAGCAACTTCTCAGACAAAATTGACTAAATTTCCATAAAACTAATCATTCCCTACCTCATTCACTCATTCTTCATAGAATCATAGAGACCTTTAGTGACTTTTTTTATAACCCTATAGATGGTAACATATTATGTTTTAATCATTTGTACTTATAAAATTTTATTACAATAAAACACACCACCCCATAAAAATGCAAACTTCGTCACCTGTAAGAATGTAAACTCATCAAGGATAGGGGCTATATTTTTTATAGCTTCCAAAGACATAATGGCTGTTGTTGTTCAGTCCTTTGGTTGTGTCTGACTACTTCATGACCCCATATAGGGTTTCCTTGGCAAAGATACAGGAATGGAAGTAGATGAATAATAAAAAGTTGCTGACTTACAGAAGAGAAAAAAAGGTAGCAAAATTTAGTAAGCTTCCTATGAATTTACTGCATAATTTTCATGAAGCTAGTTATTTAATTCCCATTTGGTCTCACTATTAATTTTAGGTCCTGAGTCCAGAGACCAATAATTAAATATATGGCTACAGAAACAGTGAAGTTTTGACTTAATAAAAGTCTTGACTTAATAAGATTCTTCATAAAGAATTGAGAGGCATTATATTAAGAACTCACCAGTATTTATTTAACCAGTATTGCATCATTCCTTTCATTTCTCAAGAACCTCTGCATAGGGCCTTTGCATAAGGGCAGAAACTCCCAATAAATTATCAAATTGAAATTATGCAAAAAAATTTTTATATAATTAAAAATTATAAAAATGGTCAGTTGGTAAGTATGAACAAGACAAAATAGTCCAATGCTGAAAATGACATTAAAATGATTATTACAAAGCTTTAGAACCTGTGGTTTCTAAGAACAAGGACAAATATAACCATTGAAGAAGAATATTCCCTTTAGTAAATCCCAATCACATTGAAGCACTTCTTTCAGATGGAAATAATGCTAACATTGTATAGACTTTTTAAAATTCGGAATCACTAAATTTATTCAATCTGAAACTAAAGATGTAACTCTTAATAGGATTTTATATACAGTAAGAACAAGAAATTCTACAGTGGTTCACAGACAAAAAGATTAGTACATGAGTTATGATATTATTATAGCTAATCACTACACTCTCTAACTAGAGTTTAGTAATCTTTCTGTACTTAACAATTAGAACAAAGAGCACAATTATGGCAAAAAAAAAATAAATCATGCTATTGGTAAAGAAGTAAATGGAAAAAATAGGAATGGCACAACATGAATCTGAAACTGGCTAAATAAGTCGACCAAAAAAAAAGCATTCATTTGTTAGTCTGGAGGACTGACTTTATTCTAGCTGAGTGCTCAAAAGCTATGTCCATGGCCTTGGATTACTTAATGTTTTTAGTGATGACTTAAATGAAGGCACTTATGAATTGCTTATCAAATTTGCAGACAGCAAAAAAAAAAATAAAAGGGAAGGATAATACTGAATGAGATAACTGAATCCAAGAAGATCTTGACAGTCTAAAGTGATGGGCTAAATCTAATAGGAAGAAATTTAACAGAAATAATTGTGAAATTCTATTGTTACATTAAAAAAATAATAAATTGCTCTATCTAGTATAGAAGTGGTAGTAGAGAAGATGAATAACAAATGTAGCCTTGATGACAGCTATTTTCAGGTATCTGAAGCATTGTTATGAAGAAGAGGGTTTAGATCGATTCTACTTGGCTCCAGTGGTCAGAACAAGAAACAATGCATAGAAACCACAAAGCCAACTATGCATTGATATAATAAATTTTTTTTTCCACAACTATTAGTCCAAAAGTCAAAGGGCTTACCTTATAACACTGTAGTCTGTCTAGGTATGAGCTGGACTAGATTAGATTGCCTTTAGTATTTTCTTGAATAGTTGATGAATTCAAAAATTTTATGACTACTATACTCTTCACCTTCTTATACTTTCCATTCTCTAAATCCACGCCATTTTCTCTACGTTGAATGTCTTTGTTGGCAATTCCAACTGTTAGAATCTCAACTATTTTCAAGGTCTAGCTCAAATGCCATCTCTTTTATGAAGCTTTCTATTATACTGAACAAATAAAACCTTTCCTTTCTCAGAACTCACATCAAATTTTGTTTGCACCTTTCTTTCAGACTTGTATGCAGTTTTGGTCTAAAAAGCAGACTATGGATTGATATAATGAAAAATTTCTTCACAATTAGAAATCCAAATGTCAAAGGGTTATGGCCTGATCCCCTCAGAGAAACACCCTTTGTTAGATACAGTGGCAAGCATCTCAAACCCTAGGAATTGGCATAATGGCATAAATAACTGTAAAATAATAAAGAATTTTGCATTAGTTAAAAAAGGTGATCCCTGTAGATTGTTCAGGGACATTGCATTGACCCTAATGGAGAAGTCCATCACCATCGATTGTACCACAGTGTATCTATCAGTCTCTGTGTACAATGTTTTCCTGGTTCTGCTCCTTTCGCTCTGCATCACTTCCTGGAGGTTGTTCCAGTCCCCATGGAATTCCTCTACTTTATTATTCCTTTTAGCACAATAGTATTCCATCACCAACATATACCACAGTTTGTTCAGCTATCCCCCAATTGAAGGGCATCCCCTCATTTTCCAATTTTTGGCCACCACAAAGAGTGCAGCTATGAATATTCTTGTACAAGTATTTTTCCTTATTATCTCTTTGGGGTACAAACCCAGCAGTGCTATGGCTAGATCAAAGGGTAGATATTCTTTTGTCGCCCTTTGGTCATAGTTCCAAATTGCCCTCCAGAATGGTTGGATCAATTCACAACTCCACCAACAATGAATTAATGTCCCTACTTTGCCACATCCCCTCCATCATTCATTACTTTCATTTGCTATCATGTTAGCCAATCTGCTAGGTGTGAGGTGATACCTCAGAGTTGTTTTGATTTGTATCTCTCTGATTATAAGAGATTTGGAACACTTTTTCATGTGCTTATTAATAGTTTTGATTTCTTTAACTGAGAACTGCCTATTCATGTCCCTTGCCCATTTATCAATTGGAGAATGTCTTGATTTTTTGTACAATTGATTTAGCTCTTTATAAATTTGAGTAATTAAACCTTTGTCAGAGGTTTCTATGAAGATTGTTTCCCAATTTGTTGTTTCCCTTCTGATTTTAGTTACATTGATTTTGTCTGTACAAAAGCTTTTTAATTTGATGTAGTCAAAATTATTTATTTTACATTTTGTGACTCTTTCTACGTCTTGCTTGGTTTAAAGTCTTTCCCTTCCGAAAGGTCTGACATGTATATCTGTGTTTGCCTAATTTACTTATAGTTTCCTTCTTTATGTTCAAGTCATTCACCCATTCTGAATTTATCTTGGTGTAGGGTGTGAGGTGTTGATCTAAACCACAAGCTAAATTTTTAAGGGATTCCAAAGAGGTGAAGTTGAGAGAGCGAGCATTCTAGGCACTCAAGATAGCCTCTGAAAGAGTGTACTGGGAATAACTAGCAGGCCAATTTGGACAGAGCATAGTGTATGCTGGGGAGTAAAGAAAAATCAGTTGGAAGGTGAGGCTTCAGGCTCTGAAGGACTTTAAATTCTGAATAGGAATTTTAATGTTAAAGGTAATAACAGGAGACCCCCCCCCCAAGTCTCTTGAGCAAGTAGGCACATGATCAGACTAGAGCATTAGGAAAATCAGTTTGGCAGTTTTGGGACAGATGGATTGGAGAGGGGAGAGGCTTGAGGCAAGGGGACTAATTAGGAGGCCACTGAAATAGTCCAGGCAAGGAGAAGTGAGGGTTTTGAATAAGGGTTATGAAATTAGGATTCCTGCACATTGGACAAAAAACCTCTCTAGCTCTACTGTTTAACTCTTTAGTGATTTCACAAAGGTCAACACAATAGGACAATGGAGTGACCAGGCCAGTATTTTGCCCAAGTTACTCAGATGATAAAAATAAAGAAGAATCTGTACAATCTGCAAATATAATATGCATTGATTTTATAGAAACATGGGATTTGGTAGCATGGTGTATAAATGGAAATTTTGAGCCTTTGGATTTCATCCCCTAGAAGACCCTTAGTTTTACCCAAAATTCCCTTTTCTTGTGTCCCTGCATTTTGCAATTGTATTTAAGTGGCTGTAACTCCTCCCTCTTCCTTCTTGGACCTCTGACCAGGCTGGTCAGGCAGTTCTTTTGTTTTAGTTATTATTAATAAAACTTTATAAAATATGATATTTAGTTATTAAATATTAATTTAAAACCCCACATTTTGGCAACCATGAAGGGATTACGAATTCTCAAAAATTTTTGAGCAGATAACCTTACAGTAAAGATAGTAAGTTTGCCTGGCCCCTGTCTACCATGAGGGTCCAGTGGTGGGGTGCGCCTGCACTCCTGCCCCACCCTGCCACCTATGCTGCCTGCTGTTTCTCCTGTCCATCTGCTTGGCCAGCATTCCTCACCACTCTCCACCTAGCTTAGAACCTCATCTTGCAGAGACCAGATCTGCCACAAGAGCCTGCCGATCCCAGCTATTTTTTTTTCCACAGAGGGTAATGTATAAAAATCTTTCCACCCCAATCCCTTTCCATACTCCACGTGTGTGTTTCTAGACTGCCACAGTCATTTTTCAGCATGGAAAAAAGAACCCCACACCTTCTAGTTTTCAAGCAGATTTTTTTTTTAAAGCTAATCCTGTACTTCTAGCTTAGAAGGCTGTTACTAAAGCCTTTTCACAGGGAGGGCAGTCAGTTTTGGGGAATAAGCCTGTTTTTTTCCTTCCTTCTTTCTCCTTATATGCAAATACACTATTGTTTTCCCTCAAAGTTTTGCTTCTTTCTGTTTACTCTTTAAACAAACCCCATTCAGTATCTTTCAGGCTATTGCAAAGCATGCTTGAAACTCTAAAACAACAGTTTGAGTTGGTAGAGCTAAAAAGTACAGTTTGGATCTGCTTAATTCTTATCCTACGACTTTTTATTTTCATTGGAGATTTCCCACTTTATTTCCTTCTCCTCAAGAATATGCCACAAGCCAGGATGCTTATACTACAAACCAACCTGAAATATTTCGACAAAGTTCTAAAAGTCCTAACTGCCCTCAACATGCAGAGTAGAGAGTCTGCCCTGTGCTTCTATGAAGAAATTCAGACCTCTGACAAACGAAATCTAAATGAATAATAAATATGAGGGGAGGGGAAGATAACTTTAAAAGAGATTTGGGAGCTTATTGCCAACTATTTTGAGTTTATTCTCCTCCTATAATAGTGAACATTGGGGGTATGGGGTGTTCAGGGAGGGGTAGTATCTCTGGTATGGAGGGCTTGTCGTGCCCTTCTAGGGCAGCTCTCCCAGCTCTCACTTGTGGCTCCCAGTAGCTGCTAGCATGCAGCAGCGGCCACACCCCGGACAATGGCTTCGACAGGCTGGCCAAACCTTGTGAGGGTAGCCATCGGTTGTCGACCCCTGGTAAACCAGGGCTTTGTTCACCCAGCATGTGAAGACTGCTTTGGCGGAACAGACAGAAGAAACCAATAAGAAGGTTCAACGGCTGAGATGGCGATGCAGAAAAGCACTGTGGAGTACTTAGGGTGTGTTGGAGCACAAAGGACAACACAGCCATCCAATGCAGCTGAGGAAGTCTCCAGGTGTAACAATTTTTCGTGCCACTGGACCCAGGCTTCCAACACCGAGAGAGTGGGACTGTCTCTGTGCATCGACTTTTCCATTTAAATCTCTTTCACGCACAAGTATCTTTGTATTGTCATTCTTGGACACCAAGAGACTACTACTACAATAGTGAACAAGTCTATTGGGATTGGCAAAGAAGGATTTTGACTGCATTACCTGTCTGCACCTTCTCACTGATTTATATTATTGTATTTGCTGATTGCTTTAAGGTTTAAATTTGTTTAAGTTTATCTGTTTTAATTTAATCAATATCTTTCTGTAATACTGAATCATTTTAAGCTATGTTTTGCCTATATTGATCTGTTTTAATTTAATCAATATCTTTCTGTAATACTGAATCATTTTAAGCTATGTTTTGCCTATATTGATCTTTAATTTGTACCATTACCTTTGCTGAATAACAAAAATATCACTGTAAGCCCATGAACATCTTGCCCAAACCATTTTCACTAGATCCATAGAAGATGACATATTGCCTTTATGTATTGTCACATAGAGGATGGATGGACTATATCAAAACTGGTTACAATTGTATAACAACATTTGGTAAATTTAATAAGCTAAGAATTTAATTGTGATTTTAAGGGGTCTTCAGAAATAATTTTACATAAATTAGTTTCTAAATGGGTGATTTTTTATTTATATATATATTATAAAGAATGATGTATTAAAAGTAGAGAAACAAAGAAATGAAATATTCCTACCAATGTGTTTCTATGAATCAGGAGGCTGGAAAAAAAGAGCTGCTGCAAAACTCTTCATTTTAATTTACTTCCAGCAGAATAATCTAGATTTCTTGATGATGTTCTAGACCCAAATAAGTTTTACTTTGTTTAAAAATGTGTGCCAAGGTTGAAAGATTTGCCACATTTATAAAAATTGTGACAAATATCCATCAGTTGATAGGTTTTTTTTTTTTTATGTCATACAGCAACTTATGTGAAATGCGACAGTGGGTTTCTTTGCTATTGTAATTAACTGGGCTAATTTGAATTTGGGGGACTTTGGTACTTTGAATGTGCATTATCTACTGCGTTACTGTTTTATTCTGCAAATTATTTTGTACTCACACATGGCTGACACAATGTCACTGATTTTAAGCTATATATTTTTGATTTTTAAAACTTTATTATTATTGTTTTTCTTTGCATGTGCAATATAGTATCTGAGTTTTATTTTTTCTCCTTTTTGTATTTGAAGCACATGTTGACAGTATTGAGAAGATTTTTCTTTATTTTTAGTTTGCAGTAATATATGTTTGAAATATATTTGTTCTAATATTAATGCATGTCCCAAAAGCTTTAGACTATAAAAACGATGCCATTGATTGTTAAAAAAAAATTTATGGGACTTTGCTTAATGATTCTGTCTGATTCCAGGACAAGAGAATACAAAAAAGAGCCATTGCACAGTGCCAAAGAAGCACAAAGCTAAACTGAATAGTGCCAATCGAGCATAAGGTCAAAGAGACGAACCAATCTCAATAGGATTGATGAAAATTTTGAGACAAGACAAGAGGACTTCAATTTGTTTGGGGTTCGAGGTTGTGGCTGTTTAATGTGTGTTAAAGGCAGGTCTTCCTTGTCCCACATTCTACCAAGGTATCTCATATTTGGCTCCTACCTGGCCCCTATAATCTAGTCCCTTTTCTGTTTTTCAGGGTGTAGCAAACTTTCTGTAGTCCTGGCTACTGATTGGGTAAATTAATAACTGCTTAAATAATTTTAATTGGGCCCTGATTCGAGGGCTTGTTATAGATTTGTTTTTCCTTTACTTAGATTTTTTTAGACATAAGAATTTAACATTTTGTATTTCATCCACAAGTTATTTTTTCTTTTATTTGGATTTTTTCATATTTTTGATTTTTTTTTTTTTGGAAATTGATTCATATATCTCATAACTCAGTCATGCATCCCTGAGTGATCCCTGTGTTTGTTATTATTCACCTCAGGGGGGCCAAGTTATTGTTATGAACTTTGATTTAAATTTGAGCAATTTTAGGGTAAGAAACTTCCTACCTCCCAGAATCCAGAATGCACCATTTAAGATAGATCCCTGCAGAGACCACATGATGCACCAGAAAATCCAGAGTGAACTTTGGGATGTGAATTGAACTATGGGAGGTTGAAATGCCTTTGTTTTGAATGTATACTCTTATGCCATAGTGGACTGCCTCCAAATTGGCTTTTTGTCAACCTAGTAATCATTGATTTTATTCTCTTTTCCTTTTATCCACAAATTATTGCAATTTTTAAGTTGATTATGGTTCCATGATCCTTTTGGGGAAACTGGTTTCCCAATAGGTCCACAGGGGCATATGTATGAATGGAGATTTTGAGCCTTTGGACTTCATTCCCTAGAAGTCCCTTAGTTTTTCCCAAAATTCCCTTTTCCTGCGTCCCTGCATTTTGCAATTGTATTTAAGTGGCTATAACTCCTCCCTCTTTCTTCTTGGATCTGTGACCAGGCTGAAGGCAGGCAGTTCTTTTGTTTTAGTTATTAATAAAACTTTATAAAAATGATATTTAGTTATTAAATATTAATTTTAAAACTCACAGTAGCATAGTTGAAAAAAGTATCAAACTGGACTGGGAACTGTGAGTTCTGAATCTACTCCATTACTTATTAGTTATGTGACTTTGGGCAAGTCAATCAAGTTTTCTAAAAAGCAAGAATAGAAATATCTGCCCCATCAACTACATAAGGCTATTTAAGGATACCATAAAAGAATCAATGTAAAATTGCTGTAGGCATATATAAAGTAGTTTTTTGGGTTACATGTCAAAACAATTAATCAATTAACAAAAAAAACATTTATTAAGTCCCTACCTTGTCCCAGGCACTGCACAAAGTGAAGTCATATATCCAAATTCCTGAGGCTTTTCAAAATAACTTAGGGAGACTTTATACTTATTTCAACAATGTTGCTCTTGTTTAAACTGAATCTTTGGAGCTGCACATAAATATATGCACACTTGTTGGATCTATAAACATTCTGATTTAATCAATTCCGTATATGTGGAGCTAAAAGAGAACATAGATCACTGGGTCCAATCTTCTCATTTATCGGGTAAAGACATGAGGGAACAGAGAAGTTAAGAGATTTGTAGCGAGTGTCAGAGGTAGTATTTGAACCCAGGGGCTCCTACCTTTAAGTTCAGCATCTCTACTATATTAGCTATTCATTATATGAATGTTCCTTTTCACATTGGAAAAGTGTAAGAATATGGTCTTATATTGCATATAGGAATAAGAAATCACCAATTTAAATAGGGCCTTTAGATCCAGCTAAGTGGCTCTGTGGGTAGAACACTGGGACTGGAGATAGGAGTTCATCATATAAAATCCAGCCTCAGACACTTTGGATAACGGTGTGACCCCGGGCAAGGGTCACTTAACCTTTGTGTACCTCGAGTTCCTCAACTGCAAAATGAGGAAAATAATAGCCCCTATCTCACAGGGGTGCTGTGAGGATCAAATGACGTTTCTGAAGTACTAAGCTACTATGCTGGCACACAGCAGGCGCTTCATAAATGCTTCTCATTTCCCCTTCCCATTCTCCAGCTCCCATGAAAATACACATTAGCGGCTTAAGTGTAGTACCTTTCCAGGTAGGAATGCATCCCACTCCAAAGAAGAGTCATGGCTCACACGTACTCTTCCCCTTCTTCTGCTTTCCTTTCTCTAAATTCACACCACTTTCTCTACGTAGAATGTCTTTGTTGGCAAATTCCACCTGCTAGCATCTCAACTGTTTCCCAGGTCTAGCTCAAATGCCATCTCCTTGATGCTTTCTGTTATCCTAGATAAACGGAACCGTTCCTTCCTCAGGGCTCCTGTCGAGTTTTGTTTGCACCTCTCTTTCCAACCTGTATGCAGCTTTAGGATAACAACTACAGGACCCATGACCACTAGGCCCGTGTCTGTTTATCTGCCATGACTGTGATAACACATCAACTCCCCATTCCTGCTCAGCAAGGAGAGAGTTCTTGGCAGAAGTGTCTGTGGCACGAAGAGATGAACATGTAGCTAGGAAAGAGAGGATATGGTAAATCCTACTGCTGCAAGTTCCATCCACTCCCAGGCTGTCATGAGGTAATGTGCCTTTGCTTATATGACTAATGTCTATGGGAGCTCTTTATTTTTCTACTCTCATCAGAAATGAGATTTAAACCACGAGGCTGGTTGTATTCTTAGTAAGAGGTAGTAAAGGGGGCAGCTGGGCAGCTCAGTGGATGGAGAGGAGGCCTAGAGACCGGAGGTCCTGGGTTCAAATGTGGCCTCAGACACTTCCTAGCTGTGTGACCCTGGGCAAGTCACTTGACCCCCATTACCTAGCCCTAACCACTCTTCTAACAATACCAAGTATTGATTCTAAGATTGAAGGCAAGGGCTTAAAAAAATTAGAGGTACTAAAATGATCTATTTATCTTTGAGAATGATGGATGAAAGTTCCAGAGCACTAGTTATTCTTAAGGCAACCCCTTCTCCTCCTTGCTCTTGGACTGGTAAGTCACATTATATGTTACTGCTATAAATTTTGCAATTTGCAATTCCGATGACCAGCCAACTCCTTAATACAAAGTCAGTTTGCTATGATAGCTACTAAGTCATGAACATTCAGCTGCCACAAAACCATTCTGGGGTTAAATCTGCACATCAGCCACAGTAGGAATGCCACCTGGTCTATGCTGGGCTGGCTCTTTTCAAGGAGGGGGAAGGGCTCAGTCTCTGGGGAACTGAGTCAGAGGCTTTAGCAGATTTCCGTTATAATGAAGGACATGGTGCTCCCTTTCTGACCACTACAGTCTCATGCACTGCTGCAGTGAATGCAGAGGTAGAGGAGAATCGTGCTGCTTTTCATCTTCAGCAAGAACTGTGAAGTTTTGTGGGGAGATGGAGGCAGCCCTCGTATCTGTTCAGGAAAACAAAAATGCCCATCCAAATGGGCAGAGGTGGTACGAAGGCATTACCACAATAGTGAGTGAGGGTGAACACTCTCTTTCCCACAAGAGTTTTGGTCGTGATCTTTGAATCATAGAGGTAATAAGGTGCTTAATGGTTAGCCCGCGCAGATATAAGTAAAGTTACATCACAACACCTAGACTAGAACCAGCAAAGGAAGGACATCACTGAAGGCCGCCATCTATCTAATGATTTTGAACATGTTTTGAGGCCCAGATTTGACGACCTGTTGGGATAAGTTCACTCGAGGAAGAAAGGCCAGTATTACCTTGCAACTCTAGCTATTCTAATGGAAAGATTGACGTTATATGTCCGGGTCACTTGGGTTGGGAAAAAAGGGAATTCTCAACAGGTCAACAGAAGTACACCAGTTTCCATTAGAGGTTTGAGAGGGAAATCCTTGTTCAAATGAAAACGGGACGACCTTTAATTAGGTCTTAGTTGTGGTGGCTCATCAGGAGAGGGCTAAGTATTGTGAACATGGAGATTATAAATTATATGACATCTATGATTTCATAAATTACATAATTATATTGGGCAAGTCATTTATGGCTTGTTTGTTATTGGGCCCCAACTGCTCCTGAAACAAATGCTGAAGGGTCCCACGGCATCATCCTTTGTCAAGACTTCCAGATTATGAGTTGAGTGATACAAGATGGATCCTTTAATACGATGGGCAGGGCACAGCAGCAGATTTATATTCAAGGGCTGGTGCCATTCCCAAGCAGGTTGTAATTCTGTTGGAGATCCAGACCACCAGCCCCAATACTCTATTTTCTCCACTACACCCATATATCACTGACAATGAGGATTTTGGCTCTTCAGGGAACGACATCTTGGCTTTGGCCAGTTTTAAGAAAAGTATACATAGCTAGACCCAGTAACAATTAATCCAGTAGTGGGGGATGGCCTGTCAGATGGGCAGCCTGACAAGTCCTCTCCATAAGCCAAGCTTCTGTAACTATGGGGTGTGAAAATGCTTTGAGAGAGGGGACAGAAAAGATTTTCATTTACATTATGTATGCATGAGTGGTGGCCAAGAGTATGGCTGAGCAGCCTGTGTTCTAAAAAGAACAAAAATGGACAATTAAATTTGGGGTCAAGACCAATGAAAGAATTTTACTTATGCCTCCCACCACATTCAGTTGTTTATAGGACATGCCAATGTCCAATCAAGATATCATGGTTTCTCTCTGCTGCAATGCACAGCAGATGATGCACAACGGAGCCATCATCAATCTGGACAGAGCAGCTAGGAAGCACAGCAGGTAAAGCATTAGACTTGGAGTCAGGAAGAAGGGAAAAAGTTTACTAGCTATGTGACTGGGTACATCGCTTCTTGTCCCTGGGCTTCAGTTTTCTTATCTATAAAATGAAGATTATACTTGATAGTTTCTTTCTTTCTTTTTTTTTTAAACCCTTACCTTCCATCTTAGAATCAATACTAAGTGTTAGTTCCAAGGCAGAAGAAGTTCCAAGGGTCACACAGCGGGGAAGTGTCTGAGGCCAGATTTGAACCTAGGACCTCCCATTTCTATACCTGGCTCTCAATCCACTGAGCTACCCAGCTGACCCCTACTTGATAGTTTCTAAGTCCCTTTTAGCTCTAAATTTATGATCCTAAGAAACTGCCACCACAAAATTCCAACATATAAACAGGGGAATTCAATGAATGTGTGTTCTGGATTTCAGTTCCTCTTTGAAATATTAACTTAAATTCAAAATTTCCAACAAAATGGAAGGTACTTTTAGTTAAAGCTAGGTATTTTAAAAAAGCATTCAACTATCATCACTAAATCAAAACTAAATTAGTTTTTTTCTTCCCACAGTACAACAAAACACATAGTGTGCATGATAATGATAATAATAAAGTTCAACAAGTATTTATTCAATATTTTAATGAGGGCCAGGGCACAGCTATGTAGCACAGTGGATAGAGATTCAAGCCTGGAGAAGGGAGGTCCTGGGTTCAAATTTGGCCTCAGACACTTCCTAGCTGTGAGACCCTGGGCAAGTCACTTAACCCCCATTGCCTAGTTTTTACTGCTTTTCTGCCTTGGAACCAGTACACAGTATTGATTTCAAGATGGAAGGTAAGCGTTTAAAAAAAAATGCCAAGCACTGTGCTAGGTGCTATAGATACAATCTGGATGCAGGGAGGAGGGAAGGGATAACACTGGGGGTGACCAATATGTACCTATGAAATTAATTACAAATTATATAAAAATTAATTTTCTAGGGAGAATAGTACCAGTGGAGAGGGGGGAATGGAGAATCAGGAAAGGATGCCACAAAAGATGGACCTTGAGTGGGACTTCGAGGGTATCTAGAGATGCTAGGAGAGGTATGTAGGGTGAGAATGAATAGTTGTCATGAAAGGCAGCCTATGCAATGACTGACAGGAGAAAGTTTCATATACAAAGTATAACAAGCAAGTCAGTAGAGTGTGTAAAAAAAAGTGAAATAAGTTTGGAAGCGCAGGCTGAAGCTGGGCTATGAAGGACTTTAAAAGGGAAACAGAGAAGTTATGTTTTATTTGAGCCAAGAGACAGCTACTACAATTTCTTGAGCAGGAGAGCGACGTGGTTAAATCTGTGCTTAAGGGATGAAGAAAAATAAGAGAAGCAGAAGATCATTTAGGAGGCTACTGCAACCGCCTGGACAAGAGGTCATAAAGTCCTCATGTTGAGTGGTGGCTTTATGAAGGGAGGGAAATGTCAGCAACTTCTCCAAGTGGTAAATGAAGCAGTGCCCTGCAGGTAAACACATTATCTTCCTCTACGATTCTCTGCTCTACCAGATGAGCTATCAAAGGGCACATAACACATAACGTGCTAGAGTTTACAAAGTGTCTTACATAGTGATCTCAGCTGATGCACAAAAATAGTGTTTATCTACATGCCGTCTAGTATCACATAAACCTACCTCTGGTCTGAGGGTAGCTTTCATGCATGTCTGACAGAGAGGTCCACTCCGAGAGAACTGAAGGGGAAGTCGACGAGTTCGAGTCTGACATGTTGGCTCCTCACATATTAACCAACCCTGGAGAGGAAAGGGAAAAATCCGTTTTAAGTAAAAATCCCGATTACCTTTTAAAGTAACATTTATTGTGATAATAGATCTACTTTATGCTAAACATTCTTAATGAATTTGAAATGGTCACCAAAAATGCATCCATTTTCACTAATGAAGCATTCTATATAATTGTTTCGTATTCATTCAAAAAGCAAGTTTATTTGAAATTATTTTTTTAAAAATATACACATTACCTAACCTGCAATATTTTGTTTCTTAAAAAACAAATAAGCACCGAAATTTAGATCATTATATGAATGTAAGTTGATAAGTTTGGCAAGTCATTTAGTAGAAGGGACGCTGAGGAAGGTAATAAAGTTTGCCCGGTCTTTCCCATTTATTTAAATCTAAACAGATAATGTTTTGGATCGATCCTGGAGGTATGACAATGGCCACAGCGACCCCAGGACTTAAATGGACTCTCTATTTAAAATATTTTTCCATTAAAAATGATTTAAAAGAAACATCACCTTCACTTCCTTACCATGCCTCATTTTTCACATTCAGATCTCATCTCTTTCCCTCCTTTTCAATAGTTCTAATATTAAGTACTGCACTACACATTTAAAATTGTTATCTTGAGTTTTGCAGGGGAAAAAGTGTCATAGAACATACAGAGTGGATATATAGAAGTCCCTAAGGATGCTAAACACTCCAGTGCTACTGAAATAACCGGGTTACCTAATATATAGAAAACTATCTAAAGTCAACATTTCTGCAAAGGAAATTAATTACATAGAAAAAAATCATTCCCTTGTGATAAATACCAACAAAAAGGATAAATGGTATTTTTTTGGTACATCTCTAATTCTGAACTCAGTTATTTATATTCACCTAGTGAAGGTATGAATGTGTGTATGTATATACATACACAAACATACACATGACACATCTTAATTTTGTCTGGCACTTATATCTATGTCTCATTTCCAGGAACGTATCTATTGGCTTCTTTGTTGGTGAAAAGGGGAGGGCACATATGTGCCTCTCCTTTTTAGACTTGAAGTATAACATTTTGCATTTTCTGGATAAGGATTTAGACTTGAAATAGTTTTCCTTTCATCTTTTAACTTGCAATATAAGGAAAGGAAGAAGAAAGGGAAGGCAAAACACAGAGAAATACAGGCACACAGAGAATTTCAGATTGACTCCCTTTGGTCAGGAATGGGCAATCATTCTCAATCTCTACTACTGGATACTCCCTCCCGCATTGATCATTTGCCCTGCCTGATTGGAAAGCAAGACCTCTTCTGCCAGAGGGGAGAAACACTAATCCGGAGGGGGTAACTTTCCATTCAACTGCACACAGCCTGATTTTCTTTCAGAATGGAATGCTTCTTGCTCTTAGAGCCATACAAAATGAGGGTGATATATTTGTTCCTTCTTCCTCCTCTACCTAATGGTGTTCAAACACTAGAGTAAATCTATTCTGGAGCCCTCTGCCTACAATTAGTTCTGTCATAAGTTATCTTAGTTAATAAAATGAATAATGTACTTCATACATCACATTTCATTGTTGTATCTATATCACCAAAAAATTCTGATGATTTTGTTTGTAGTGATTAAGCAAATACTGAAGAATCCCATACAATGTGCCCAATACTGCGCTAAGAAAGGCACACATGGAGTATTGTGTCCAGTTCTAAGTACTACATTTTAAGACAGATAAGACAAGCAGCAGTGTCCAGAAGAAAGTGATCAATATGGCAAGAGGACTAGAAAACATGAAATAAGGATCAGCTAAAGGAAGTAGGAATGTTTAACCCTGGAAGAAAAGACTTACCAGGCAAATCCTAACAATTGTAATATTTAAAAGGCTTTTGGGCGGAAAAAAAAAAGATTAGATTTGTATTGCTTGGCCAGAGAAGACAGATCTAGGACCAACAATAGTGGCAGGAAGTTAGAATTAAGTTTGAGATATGGAAAAACTTCTTAATAATTAGAACCACTCTGAAGTGGAATAAGCTACAATGGTAGGCTGAACGGACATTTCTAAGTATATGACTGCCAGATCAAAAAACAAATCCTACTTTCTCCTGAACTTTAGACCCATAGCACAAACAGTGGGATGGAGATGGACATTTCCAAATGGAGGCCTTGTAGGTAAAAACAAGTCTAAAACAGTATTCATCCTTTCTGTACCACAAATCACTCTCCTTCTTGACTTAATGTTTCTCTCAAGGGAACTCCCATCCTCAAATTCTGTTATCCTCTCTTCACTTGCCCTCATCAGCACATCCAATGGGTTGTTTCTAGCTCCATGACATTTTAAATTGAATCTTTATTTCCAGTCCCAGTTACCAACCTATTTCAGGCACTTGCCATCTGGATCAGATATGTCAAGTGGCCCACAGGACCAAGTATGACTAGATACAGATTAAAATGTAATTGAGAAATATTTCACACCATAATTTAAAAAACAATATAATATGTAGTTTTCTAAGTCAATATGCAGTTCACAGGGATCTTTATATACAGTTTGGTATTTCTATTTAAGTCTTATATCAAAGACCTCATCATTGGTCTCCCTGTTTTTTGGCTCTTAATTTCTCAGTTCATCTTTCACACAGCCGCCAAATGTGTCTGACAGTGCCATTCTACCACTCATGATGCTCCAGTAATTGTGCCCTATTGCCTTTAGGATCAAATATAAATCCCTCTGACATATAAAGCTTCTCACAATCTGGTCAGTTTTCCTCTCCAGACCCTTCATACACAGTATAGTCAAAATAGCCCCATGCATTTGCTCACATATGACATTTCACCTTCTGTTTCCATTCCTTTGCACAATCTATGCCTAGGAGGAGCAGCTAGGTGGCACAGTGGATAAAGTGTTAGGTTTGGAGTCAGGAAGACTTATCTTCCCGAGTTTGAATTTGGTCCCAAACACTTACCAGTTCTGCAACACCGGGCAAGGCTCTTAGTTCCTGTTTGCCTGCATTTCCTCATCAATAAAATGAGCTTGAAAAAGAAATGCCAAACCACTCTAGTATCTTTGCCAAGGAAGTCCCCAAAATAGGGTCACAAAGGGTTGAATATAACTGAAACGCGAAACAAACACCACCAGGAATGCATCACCTCCCCATCTCTGCCTCATAGTATTCTCAAGTTCCATCAAAATCCAAGTGTCACAGAAACCCACCATTTTCCCCCAAATCACTGTGACTTACTTTGTATCTACTTAAATGTGCACCTAAACAAATGTTTCCCCATATAGAATGCAAGCCCCTCAAAGAACTGTCTTCTTTTCTGTCTTTGTATCCCTGGTGGCCAGCACAATGTCTGGCATAGCTATAGCAGGCACTTAATAAATGATTCTTCACTGACTAGTGCTTGAGTAGAAACAGGTTGGATAAACTGGACTAGATTATAGACTAGGGGGATGAAAGACTTACAGATGGGGGGGGGGGGGAGAATTACAGAATTTACAAAATGGTTTAAAATCAAGTGTGAGGCTGTGTCAAAGATTAAATCTGACCTAGAAATTCAGGAGGGATTGGGGTAGGGAGGGGCATATGGATCTTTTTTTAAAAGTCCTTTATTAAAGAAATACTATTAGATTCAAAAATTACAAATGAAGGGGGAAATCCTTGGTATTTATAATTTATGTGGTCAAATATACATACTTATACATTTTTTTCCTATGTTTTGAAGAACCATGATTTTATTACTGTGGGTTCTTCCCATCATCTACACAGATCAGATCATTGTCCTACATCTAAAGAGATTTCCCAATTTGATTCAATAAACATTTATTAATTGTGTATAATGCAGTACACAGTGAGCTAGGTGCTATAGTTAAATTGTGAACCCAAAGAGAAGGCCTGTCCTTTGTCTTTCTGGATCTCACAGAAGTATCTGGCACATATCAGGCATGTAACAAATGCTTATTGACTGACTATAGATGAAAATTTACCACCCTGGAGTCAATCTGGTAACAAGTGCCTCTGAACTTAGCTATGTGGGCCTTTGGATAATTGGCACAGGGTAGATTGTACTCAAATCCTTTCCTGCTGGGTAGTTAAGCTTTGCCAGAGCTACAACATATACCACAAAGAAGCATCAGAGTAGAGTAAATACCTAATTTAATCTAAGATTTATATCTGTTTTCTTGGGTTAAGATCAGCTATAGCCATAGTGTTTTAAATACAACTAATGGATAGAAAACGTGTCTCAATTTTTCCCCTAAAGTCTCTGTAGCATTCAATAGTATTAACATCCCATTCTCAAGGACATCATAAGTGATATTTAAAGGAAAAAATGGTGCAATAGAAACAAAACATCAAATAAGAAATCTAAATATATATCTGCAATTCTTCTGTTTTTCCTCCCAGCATCACATTGAGAAACATTCTTTGAAATGTATAGTTAAGAATAGAATAGCATAATAAAAAAAGGAACTGTCTTAGAGCCCAAAGACCTAAGTTCAAAATCTGGCTCTTCTACTACTTTTGTATTATAAGTCACTTAACATTTGAATCTCAACTTCCTCATCTGTAGAATGAGGACAATAACACTTAAGTCAGGTACTTACCACATCAGAAATTACCTACAGTGACTAAATCACAGATCGAGATCATCCCCATATCGCCAAAGAATACTTTATATTCTTACTTCATAGCATTACGGAGGAACAAATCGGATAACAGATAATATACACATAAGTGTTTTACTAAACAAAGGGCACAATAATTACCATATTACCCAACCTAAAATTACTTTCTTTTCATTTAGTGCTAAATGAACCCCAAAAAGGAAAATAGATTATCAAACTTTACAACAATGATATATCAATATGCAAAGGGGGCATCAACTTAAAATAAATAAATTTTATTATTTTAAAGTTCTTGTGTTCAGTTGTTGGAATATTTCCTTCAATGCATTACAACTTCAGGGTTCAGGGTGGTGAATTACCAATCAGGTAGATATTAAGTTGTTATATCACCTGTGTGAAAAGCAAACATCTCTATCTCTGACAAAGTTACAGACGAAATGTCCCTTCAATTCATAAAGAGCCCAAATAATGTAATTTGTCTAGACTTCCTCCCAGTTATAATTAACATTAAAGAGGTCTTTTCTTCTTTGTCACCTCTCTATTCAGCACTTATTTGAGTTTGTTTGTACTTTCTATCTGTTAATCTCTCTTTACAAATGACAACAATAACTAGGGCTATTATGCATGGAAATTAAACATGCAGATAAATGTGTGAATGGGAACTATATTTGAAAAAATATGTTAGAAGCCCTTAGTTCTTTATGCCTCTTGTTTTGCTTTGATAATTAAGCTTTGGGTCTTGATTTGCTTTAAACAAAACTTTTCTAAAGGAAAATATATTTCAATCAAATTCAATATATGCTGTTCAAATTCAATTTTATCGACGATATTTGTTAACTCTTGTTTGACTAATTTTAATTGACTAAACCAAACCAAGATATTACTGACAAAAAGCACATGACAATATCTGTAACCAACATATTCAGTATTTCAGTAGTCTGTAATGGGGCAAATCACATGACCACACACACTAATGGTTCTTTTTCACCTGGCAGAATTAAAAAAGAAAGAAAAGAAGAAAAAGAAAACAGTCTAGAAGTTAATATAACTTCAGTTACTACTAGCAGCTCCTGCTTTAGTCTCAACATTAACTGATAAAAAAATTCACTTCAACTGTGTATGGGTGAAATGAGGTAGTTCAGTGAACAGAGTAGGCCTGGCAGTGGGATGTCAACTACCAAATACTGACTGGTTCAGACTAACAAAGGGTCTTTCTGACGATTCAAATGGCTTCCATGGAAGCATTTAAAAAAAAATGGTAGCTAATTTCAAATTATAAATTGAGGCATTCCCAGTTATTACAATTTGAATATACTTTACTGTATTTGTGTATATGTCCTTATGTCTAGAATGCTTTAATTCCTCACGGATCTTTATTAAGTCCACTAAGGCAGACAGCAACCTCACTACAAAAACTAGTAGATGTTTTTTGAGAATGTTATGGACAAAAAATTTACTGTTATGAAGAGAA
Source organism: Monodelphis domestica (assembly GCF_027887165.1). Classification (NCBI taxonomy): domain Eukaryota; kingdom Metazoa; phylum Chordata; class Mammalia; order Didelphimorphia; family Didelphidae; genus Monodelphis; species Monodelphis domestica. The sequence goes on along the minus strand of NC_077230.1, from coordinate 47,277,190 downwards.
TGCGATTAAGCTCTTCCAATTTGGACAATCTGACCCCTCAGACAATATGGAATCAGAGATTTAAAGCAGGAAGATGAAAACTGTACATTAGTAATGAGTTGACAGTCAGAATTCCTAGGGAAGTCTTCTTTTTAAGGAAAAGAGGTCTCAAGTTTTTCTAAGCATTTTTAGAATTAAAAGAAAACCACCACACACTTACTGCAAATTCTTTAATGTCCTGGACTAAACAGAGAATTGATTATTTTCATAAAAGTCAAGGTATTCTTTCTGTCCAATAGAGCCCATAATTAGGTAACTACTAAATTTTTATTCAGCTACAGACAAAACAAAGACTTAAAATATGTTTAACTGATCAAGTATGGGATGTGGACCGTTAGATATCCCTAATCCTGTTCTATTTTTCATTGATGGACAGTAGACTTGGGATTTAAGTATCATTAACTCTGTGCTGAAAATTTAGATATAACTGATTTATAAAAGACAGGAAATAAACATATGCCCCTTTTCAGCATGATGAGACCTGCCTGAGCTTGCACTTGAAGAATTCAACTTACTTCCAGATTTGACAAACCTATCACAGTAAGTTAGTATAAGACCCAAGGAAACCTTGTTGGAAATTTTACTTCTCCTAACTATGGATCACATTGAGGCAATCCAAGGATCTAAATAAACCTAGCTCAGGTAAACTAAGTAAGATGAAAAACATACAAACCAGAAGTGATTAAATTAAGAAGTTTACTACTACAATGACAAAGAATAGGTCTAATAGCCATATAGAGCAATTTCAGAGTTCTTTAATTTCTAGAAATATTTACCTAGAAAAACAAGATTTTGTACTGTTTTTTAGTTTTTTGAATGATTTATTCTTCTCATACCTTATCTAACCAGGCAATGAAGTCTTCATATCCTTTTAATTCCCACTGCCACAAAACCCAGTAATTATGTGAGCCTTCTAAATGCCCTCCCTTACTCTGGGTTCTCCTATCTTGAATTGATCCAACACATAATTGCCATATGAATGTTCCTAAAACACTATTTCATCTTGACACCACTATATTCATAAACCTTCAATTCTTCCCCACTGCCTTGAGAATAACATAAAAATCATTTACTTTTATAGAGAACTTTCAGGTCTAAAGTCTCAATTTCCCCACAATAACCCTCTGAGCAAAGCAGTACAATTATAATTATTACCCCTCTTTGGTCTGATCTTGCCCAGGACCACACAAATATATTAATAGTTTGGAATTAGGAACTGAACTCTAAGTCACTAGACTCAAAATCCACAGCTCTTTTTTACTTGGAAAATGACTCATTTCACACCTATAATTCATCACCTTTCTGATTAGAAGAAAGTATATTTTCTTCTGAGGTCACTCACTGGTCAAAATTCTTAAGTCTTTCAGAATTGTTTTCTCTAACGTTATTGTGGTCATCACACAATCTATTCTCTTGACTCTGCTTGCTTTGCTCTGCATTGGCTCATATAAATCTTCTGAATTTCTCTGAATTCTTTATAGTCATTATTTCTTGGAGCACAATAATATGCCATTTTATTCGCATACCACAATTTTTTTCAGTCATTTTCCACTTGATGGGCACAATTTTCCTTCCAGTTTGTTGCTACCACAGTGCTATGAATACTTTTGTATATATTTAAGTTTTTGCTCTTTCTTTGACTTCCTTGGGAGTATATAACAGTAGCAATATTATTAGGTCATCTGGTCTGTACAACTTAATGACTCTGGGGGGTATAATTCCACATTGTTTACTGTACTAATTCACAGATTGTGTGTATATGTATCTGTGTGTATGTGTGTGTGTGGTGTATGTCTATGTATATTATTCAAAAGTACCTATTATGTTGCCTGACATCTCAAAGTTTCCTCCAACAGTTACTATTTTCACCTTTTGTCATCTAATGGCTATGCTAGCGGTTGTTTTAATTTGCATTTCTCATTTCTAGTGGTTTAGTCCTTTGTACCTCAATATTATACAGTTAGGACTTCCTATAATCATAAGCAAAATAACTTTCTGACTATTCTAGTTAGGTTAGTTTAATCATTATTTTCAAATATGACTAGATTATTTCCAATTCCATGTCCTCACCTACAATTCTCTGCCTGAAATTCCATTCATCATTAAAGGCCTAGTGCATTTTATAATTCCCCAAAGCCTTAAAAAAAAAATTAATCTCCATCAAACTCCTCTTTCCTCCAGACACCAAAAAGTGCGATTTTCCACAAGGAGCCACTGTAAGCATATTTTTCTCTAGTTGCTCACATAAGACATATTCACTGGACTATTTATTTGATACTTACCACACCTGCTTTCTTATAGGGCAGCAACTTTACACTATCCATTAGTCTAGCAAAAGGTTTTATGGATAGTACATACACAATTAATATAGGTTGGTCTGATTGATCTTCATATGACAAGCACCCTTCACATTTTATTGGTGATGATGTTTGGCTATTTCTGTTCAACTCTTCATGAAGTTTTATTGGCAAAGATGCTGGAGTGGTTGGTAATTTTCTTCTCCAGCTTATTTTATAGATGAGGCAAACAGGGTTAAAGGACTTGCCTAGGGTCACATGATAAGTGTCTGAGGCTACATTTGAACTCATGAAGATGAGTCTTCCTGATTCCAGGCCCAATACTTAATTTATTTTGAATTTATTTTTACTTTTTCCCCCATGGTTACATAATTCATATTTTCTCCCTCCTCTTATCCTTCCCCCTCCCAGAGTTGACAAGCAATTCTACTGGGTTATACATATATGTTATCATTCAAACCCCAGTACTCTATCAACTAAGTTCCAAATAAGTCCCCAAGATTGTAGAACATCAGCATAGAAAAATTATTTAATCAATAATTAGGAGTGTACGAGGGCAACCTTAACCAACTAGATAACAAGAAACTGAGAAACTAATTCTTTTAGACAAAGAACATATCCATCTCTTAGTTTGATGATAAAGACCATAATCATTATTCATTTTAATTAATTAAACATATAATCAGTATTCTAAGTCAGAATCAGAATTCTGGCTCAGATACTTAATACCCATATGGAAAGTCCTTTAAGCCCTCTGAAGCTTAGGTTTCTTATTATAAAAGGAGAGTAATAATACATTACCTGCCTCTCGGTTCCTGTGAATAATGTATTTTGTAAACCTTAAGGCAGTATCTTGATGTGGTATGAAATAAGCATGCTCATACAGTCAAAACTGTTCTTGTATATACCATTAGATAAAAGAATAATTTAAAATTATAGATAGAGATATGATTTCATTAGCATAGGAAACTCATAGGTAAGCAGATTTCTGCTTGGAGAGCTGCCCAGAGCAATGGGAGGTGAAATGCCTTACTCGGGGTCACAGAACCAATATACATTAGAGGCAGGATCTGAACCCAGGTCTTGACACCTGGTCTACCTGTCTTTGAGGCAAGCTCTCTCTTTCCATTACTTCAAGCTGAGGAGACATATGAGGAGACTCTCTGGACTCATGCACTGGAGGTATGTGAAGGAAAGAGAAAAGCCTCTTCTTTAAGGATCAGAATCTAGTAAGAATAATAATGGCCAGGAGCAAGGAAATTATAACCCCCCAAATCTGTCTTAGTTACCCCTTGCTCTGAAGAACCCTACTCACGACGGGGTGCTGCATCTTAGAAAGGGCATTGGCAAGCTGGAGAAGAGAGCTCGGAGACCATGGCAGAGGAGGCCTGAAGCACAAGACGCAGGAGGCCACGTCACAACTACCTTCAGCCATCTGAAGGGTTCGCAGGCGCTCAGGATTGTTTTCATTGGCCCCAGGAGGCAGCACCGAAACATGAACTTTGCCTGGCTGTTAGGAAAAGCCTCAAAACGGTTCGGGCTAGTCAAAAGCAGCATTGGGCTGTTCCGTGGAAGCCGTACATTCCACCGGTTCGGGCTAGTCAAAAGCAGCATTGGGCTGCTCCGTGGAAGCCGTACATTCCAGCTCCGGAGATTTTAAGCACGGGATGGATGAGCCCCTATTGGGCATGCTCTGGAAAGTCTTCTTGTCGGACTGTGCTTGGACCGTATCGATGGTTTTCAAAGGTTTGTTTGCTCATGGCACAGTACTTTTTGCTGTGAGAAATTGGGGAGCATCAAACATTTCAGTTGGCAACATTATGAAACAGTCAGGAGGTTCATTCATTCCCTTCTGATTTCCTCACAGCAAGAGAAGCTATGTCATGGAGTTCTTTGCAAGCTGGAGGTTTGCCATGTTTTCAGGCCATCCCAGAGACCTGTTTTTATTAATTTTGTAAATATTAATCACACCTCATTAAGAAACATCCAAAGTTTAAGACATAGAGAAACTTGCAGCATATTCTTGGGATAATTCTTTTGAATTATGGATAATAGAAAAATATATTTATATGCAAATACACAACTATACATGTGTACACATTATGCAGAGATTTGTGATTAATAGTGAGTGGTCCTTAGGGCAAGTTGTGCCAACAATATTAGATAAAATGGCCAACTCTGGTAAAGTGTTACTCACTGTCACTGTTTTATATTGTACATTTCTCCTATTCCCTGTGAGGAAAAAAAGAAAAGCCATTTTAGGCACTTTTAATCTAAGTGTAACCTTTATAAATATGCTGGGGTTTCCTTCTAGACACATTTCCTTGTGGCAGAATTATCACCAGTATGAAATGGGTCTTCCTCTAGACTGTGCACAGTATGGGCCCACAGCTGCTGCTAGAGAGTGACATGTTGTGATTTGGGATTTCCAGAAATATCAAAAAACAAATTGCTCTCTGACCCACATTTGCACCCAAAACTGGGGGAGAAATTTCCTAAGGTCTCCAGGGGAAGTTTTAACAGGAACATAATTTTGCTTTTAAAGTTAAATCTTCTACACAGCAACATGCTGGCATGTCAAAGAGTGATTATTAAGTCTCAGAGAGGTGCCAAAGCAGGAGATGAAAGAGCAGGGCACAGTAAATAAATAAATAAATGAATAACGAAAGACTAAACTATAGGACAAAGTTAATACAAAAATACTTTTAACAAAATTATCAAATGAAACGGAGAAATGGAAAGTATCTTTTAGGTCAATGTAAGAGTTTTAAATGTTATTAAAATTGATTTCTAAGTAAGACAGCTCTTTAAATGTACCATCGCATGTCATTTCATACAAGATATTTGAAACTTATTGATCTTCTCATTTGCGCAAAGACCAAGCTCCGCCATCAGCCTGCTGAAAGGATAATGGAGCACTCCCAAGTCCTTATGATAGGTTAGATGCAAACAGTGGTCCTCATTTTAACACATATAATAGCGCCACAAGAGGACAAATTCTAACCTTGGCCATTGTGCATTATAAAATAAATTAGCAAGTAAGTTCTGCTTTGCCTCACATCAAAACCAATACCCAAGCCTTGTTATCTTAATTTTCAATCAGGATTTGAGCACCAGAAGATATACCTAAGGAACATTAAAGAGCTACACACAAGCCATCTTAGCCTGCAGAGAAAGCCAACAATTACCAGCAATTTTATTTTACCACTGTAGGACAATACCAGAGCAGTTAAAATTGTCTCCATGCAAGCAACTGGGGAAAATATACTTAGAATGACTTTATATGGAAAATTACATGGGGGGAGGGGGCGAGTTCAATGGAGGACATGTCTTTCTGTAGGGGCAGCTAAAAACCTCTCATAGTATATTCAAGTCTATTCTATAAAATAGTCTCCCTATTCATCCAACTCAAAGGCAAGCCACATTCTTAGGCTATAATAGGTCACAACTAAGTACACAGTACCTTGCTTCAGGAATAATTTTGCTTTGTCTGTCAACTGTCAACAAAACACAAAGCGCTCATACAGCCCAGTCATGTATTGTGGATGTTAGAGATCTAACAAAATACAAATAGTAAGAATTCAAGATTTCATAGGCGCCCTGGCTCCACTTTAAAAGGGAAACAGAAAGCATTTTTCCTTCCACATTCCATTAATTTCCATTGTATTGCAAATCTTTTTATAAAAGATATATTTTTGTATGAAGCTTCAAGTGTCTTGTGGACGCAGCAGAATAAGTGGAACGAATGTCCGATTTTCCAACATGAACAGTAACAAATACATGTGTCAACTAAGGTACATATTTACTTCAACAAGGAAAAGAGGAGGAGGAGAGTCAAGTAGAATTAAGATGACAAACAATCCATGAAAGTACCTATATTAATATTTAAATGGTGATAATGTAAGAAAAATCTTTTCATTACTACCTTCCCCAAGTACTTATTGAAAAAAGCATCAAGTTAGATATGTATATACAACAAGGTACCAACTGAAGCAGGAACCTCAGGAGTTAATTTGACCAAATGACTTTCAATACTAGATCTCTAAACACTAAAAATTTATGTTTAAAATATTCTGAGCTGGCATGTTTCAGGGCACAGTTTCTATCCAATATTAACTTTCCAGGGAGAGTATCACATAAATATAGTCAAATGCATCAAGGTTCAAATGCAAATGTAAATTTTTTAAAGCTTCTCCATATTTGTTCTTTTATAATAAAACTAAACATCTCAAGAATGGGTGAATTTGAGGTCCCTCACATAAAACACTGAGATAGTGATTTATTTATGGAATTTGAGTCTTAATGGGTATGCAATATGTCATAAATTTTGAAGGAAAGTATTAATAAACTTTTTTTTAAAGAGTTCTCCTTCCTTTTCTTCTATTCATCAAGGTGAATGTGGCCTAACTAGGATACTCCTAGGGGAAAGACAAACCCACCCACACATCCACATTCCAAGCAGAATACTTCTAAGCCCCTTATCATCCAGTAGTTTTTGCTTAGTTTTTAAAAGACTACTTAAAGGTTGTACTTTTGTGTAAGTGATATTCATGATGTATCATTTAATATAATGCGCCTCCTGGTACCAAAAACAAATAACAACAGAATGAAAAGCCCTAAGAAACTGGCTCACAGTTTGGTCACCTTAAAGCCAGACTGGAGTTCAGACCATCACCAAGCAATGTTTGTTCATTTAACTTTAATTATTTTCTCCTTGAGAATGGTACTAATGAAACTGAATATCTTTCATGGCTTCGAAGGACAGAATGAATAGTCAGTAAACAGGACTGGAGGCAGACAAGAGAACTGGCTGAGCCATGGGGTTGCTAGGTGATGCAGAATGGAGATCCCCTAACTTGTTAAGGTTTACTTTGCTTTCATGCCACTTTCACACAGGCTCTCAAAAGTTTTGAGAATTGAATTTCAGGTGGCCATTAAAAAAAAAAAATCCTATCACTTGGCACTTCCCCCATCCCCCACTCATAGAGATGACATTCAATCCAGAATTTATAAAGTCCAAGAGAAACTATCTTTTCCAACATGTGATTTATGTATACTTTGTGTGCCTAACTAAATAAAACTAATGTAACAGTTCTGAAAAAGGGGGAAAAAATCCCCATTTTCTGATAAAATTTCTTCAAAATTAAGCTTCCCACTCAGCTAGTGCTGTCATTACATGTTGAGTGATCCACAGCCACCAAAACAGAGGAAAAAATGTAATATGAATTGCTTAGATAGAGATTATCATCAGAATGTGACAAAACCTTTCAGTTTAGCCTCTCTCGTCTCCTTTCTTGCCTACACTCAAGTTGCTCGCATGTGAGGTTTCTCTCCCCCTTCCCTCCCCAACCCCCACCCTAGACCTCCTTTTTAAGTAGCTGATCAGAGATTGCCCAGTAAGAGCACTTTATTAGATCATCAGCCAGAGGGTTTCACAAGTACTGAGAGCAATGGGCTCAAATGCAGCACATCAGTTTTAATAGACCAGGGGCTACTAGTAAACTGCAGATACTGCTGAGAACTTTTCATGCACTGAACTCTTGAAAAAGCACCATCTCTCCAGCTTAAATGCAGCTGCCTCTTTCAATGCCGCAAATGGGTAAATTTGACAAAAAAGCCACCATTAAGACTACATGAAAGGCTCAAGACAACATCTTTTCAATGCTTTGTACTTCAGTAATCAGATGTACTTACTCACCCCCTCCCCCAAACCCGATCAAGAACTATTTCTGAATGGTAGGAAATAATTCCACTTTGTACATCTTTTAGTTAATCAAGACTTTCTATTCAGCAATTTGACCTTTTGTTCAAAACAGGATTATCAGTTTTTTCGCCAGTTACCAAGGGCGACTCGCATGGTGAACATAATTGCAATAATTTGCAAAACACCATGGCAACCCACATTACAACTAGGTAAATACTGGTCTTTTGTGCTACATTGTTATTTTCAGAGATGCTGAAGTCAAAGAACGAATGACAAATGAACACAAAATTTATATTTGCTTTGTCTCAAAAGAGAAGAAAATTGATAACAAGAATTGGGGGGAAACCGACTACAGCTGTAATTTCTAACTTGATTAATTAGGATGGTAACAGTCCTTAACAGTATATTCAACAAACAGCCCTGACTTCGTCTCTCCACCCACCTCTCTCTACACCACTAGCACTATATCCCCCTACCCCAGACAAATTTTTTCAGCTTGGAGAACAAACATCCCCCATTTGCTCTTTTCTTCAACTTAATGGAATCCTTAATTACAGAATATTGTTCTCCTGCTCTTCATTACACTGAAAACCGTAGAGAGAGGAAAAGGGAGAGTGCCAAAGCAGCCAGGGTAGCTACAGTCATTCTGTCTGCTTCTTGTGGACACAACGGGCCCAATGATGAGACGGCATTTTTCTGGTTTCAGCAGCTGTTCCGTAGCAGATAATTAAGTATAAACTATTTAGTTTTGCAGAAAAGCAACTTCTCTTCTCTTGGTTGTACAAGGTAAGTCTATGTCCAAAGATGAAGTTTCATCATTTCTATATACCAATAACATCAGATGATAAAATGGTAATAATACAAAAAATTCTCCTTGAAATATATTACTGACAATATTTCAACTGAAATAGCTACTGGATTTCATTTGCTTGCTGTTATGGAGACTCAGTAATAGTACCTGAATGAGAGTACTACCCTAAAGTATTGAAAACTTGTATAAAGATTGAAGTTTTTTTTTTAATCTAAAAATGTATGTTAGGCATCTAAAAATCTATGTAGAAAATTCAGTCTACTTAGCAGATAAAAATAATCTGACAAACAGTAGGATAACAATTTTATAGAAAAACTTAACCAATGATAAATATGACATGATAGTTATTTTATTTTGCAACAAACAGATAAGAATAATACTGAATTTTTAAATTAATTTTTTTGGGGGGGAATTAGGGGAGGTGGCCTGAATTCTATATTAATTCACAGCTTTTGCTCAAAGAAACTAGAAGCAACTATCTTACCTGAAAGGTATTATCTGGGTGCTAGGAAAGGAGAAACTTCTACTAAAGCCATAATAAATACAGCTCCTTGAAAGCAGGCCTTCCTTCTCTTCTGCAGCTTTGTGAAAATAACTGCAAAGGAAAGCAAGGCCCCCTAAAACAATCTGAAGGATTTTCCTTAAGTTCTGAACAATCAAAAATTTTTATGACAACTTGTAACACAATGGGGACAGAGCCATTTCCAAAAAAAAGGGATAAAGCAAGATTCAACTTACCAAGCTAAAATTCCAAGCACTAATGCTCTGACATGAAGAAAGTATAGTCGGAAGGGGAAAACAATGTAAATTAAAAAACACTGTCTTAGCAGCTGTTATTTTGCCCATGTACATTTCATATTCTGCCTTGGTTTACAACTCTATAAAAATAGGGTCATGGCTCAAAGGATTATTCGTCTGAAAATTAATATTTTTAAATCAATCTGATAACCAGTCTGTCTATCCAAGCTAAATGTTTTTCGTATCTAAAAACTAAGAGCCCCAAACTGACAAGTCCACTTCAATGAGAATTCTTGGGGAGAAAAAATCTATCTTAAAGGAAACGCATCACACTATCACATACATACATGATTTATCATAGATGGTCTATCACACAATGCATTACATTTTGAACTGACCAGAGCTGAGTGAATATTTTAAGTTATAGTATTTGACATGAAAACTTTGCACCTATCATCAGACACATTAGCATCAGATGCCATGTTGTTGTATAAGATTAGTGTCACAAGTAAAAAACAAAAGGGGAAGAGGATATTTACCTTGAAAAATAAGGGTTAACCCCCTTAAACCTAAAAATTTTCTTCTTATATGGTAGCGCTGCCCCCCCTCCGCCCCCCCAATGCACTGGAGGAAGTATGAACAGGAAGAGTTGCATTGGAATCAAACAACCTGGATTCAGATCTTAACCTCATCTATTTATTGGGTGATCACGGGCAAGTCACTTAATCTCTCTGGGCTTCAATGTAAAATAATAATAAAAATTAATACCTATATAACCTACCCGCTTAGACTGGTATGAGGCTAAAATGAGTAAATAAAGGTTCTGAAAACTCCAATGTGCTGAGGATCAGTGAACATCTTTATATTTTTAATAATAAGTCACTATTACAAAAAGCTTAACTTCCACTTGCTTCAGGATGAATAATTAAATATTTTGTATTTTATCTTAGGTTCCAAACCTCCTTTGATTTAAGGGTAATAATTTGCATTATTAGCAAAATTTTACCCTTAAATTCCCCTTGTTCTAGCTTATGCCCATTTCCTTTTAATGTTTCAGTAGACAAAAACAGTTTATTATTACTAAGTTATAATTTACTTTATATGCTTTACTTGAAGAGTGCTGTTAAAGCATCCTTCAACATTCTCTAGGTTGAATGATCTGTTTTTTAGCCTTTTCATTTCATATAGTTTTTATATCACAACCACTAAATCATCTTCAATCATTCAACATCTTAACTCCAAATTCTCTACATCTCTATAAATGAAATGCCCCAAACTAGCTTCTCTCTGGATCTCCAACACTAATTCTTAAACAGCTGTTACCCTAAATCATCTCACAGGCTGACTCTTACAAGAGCCTTCTGGATGACCTCCTTACCTCACATGTCTTCCTACTCCCACCGAAAGAACTCCATGTTTTCTCAACTGCCTAAGCGATTTTCCTAAAGTACAGGTCATTCTCTAATGCTCAGTGAACTTTACTGGCTCCCTATTACCTTCAGGACCAAATATAAAATTCTGGGTTTGGCCATTAAAGCTCTTCCCAACCTGGACTCCGCCTACTTTTCTAATTTTCCAACATTGTACTTACTCCCCTCCATGTACTCAAATGAAATAACATACACACAGAGCTCTGTAAACCTTAAGTTTTATATATACTAGCTATTTCTATTTTTCTATGACCCAGCTATATTAGCATACTTGCTGTTTCTTAAATACACCATGTTTATCACCTGATTCTATCCCTGCTCACTGGCTGCCCTCCACTTCTGAAGTATTCTCCATCCTCCTTTCAAAGAGGCCTTTCTTGGTCACTCATTCCCCCACCCCCACTCCCACCTCTGCTTCCAAAGGCTACTTTCAAGTTGTCTTTCCCATTAGAATGTGAGCCTCTTGAGGACAGAGACTCAGTTTTTGCCTTTCTTTCTCTAGTCTCTTACTTCCTTGGCACAGTGTCTGGTCCATAAAAAGGGCTTAATTAATTAATGTTTGATGATAGGGAAAGTCTTGTTAATTTACAAAAGAGAGAAAAAAATCATGGACTAAAATAAGTCATTAGTTAAATTTTAAAAATAAATAGCACATGCTCATTCACTTCTTTTCCTAACAAGGAATTACCTCCCCCTCCATCCTTCAAGATGATTCTTAACAACTAAAGTCTCAAGATTCCTGATCTAAATGATTAAAGAAATTAAGAGATGGAAAACATCTGAAAGGTCATCCAAACCCTGTTCCAGGTTTTTCTATTCTATTCATGTTATCAAAGAATTTGAGAGGTTGAAGGGAACTGTGAGGCCATCTATGCCAAACCATACCTCCCCCCCCCCCCCCAAAGGAAGTCTTACCATAACAAAACTAACAAGTATCATCTAGTCCTTGTCAGAAGACCTCCTATGAAGGAATGTTCTCTTCTGGATATAAAGCCTAAATTGGTCTCTGTGGCTTCCACATGTTGTTTCTGGTTTTGTATTCATAGGACAAAGCCTTTCTAATTAATAACTGACAAGTCCTTCCTGAATCTTTTTTTTTTTCCTCTACACTAACCATACTCACTTTAACTGATCCTGATATGTCATGGACTAAAGGCCTTTCACCATCTCAATTGCTCTCTTGGCATTTTCTAGCTCATCAATGTCCTTCTTAAACTGTGGTGCCCAGAACTGAATAAAATACTCCAGATGAGGTCTTATACGGAGAATAAAGGGAACTTCATCCCCTCCCCCTCCTGGACTGCGAACTTACTTCCTGCATCCCATTTTGCACGGTGTGGTATGGAGGCAGGGGGAATAAAGGTGTGTTGCGGGCTGTGCCCACTCTTTCTACTTCCCTGGACACAATGCAAGAGACAAATGGAGAGTCATGCAGGAGGATCAGCATGTGGTCAGACTTAGAGTAAAAAATAGACTTTAAATCTATATGTATCTGCTTTCTTTATTTCAAGTGATTATTAATAAACTCTATGGAAAATAAGAACCTGGAGTTGTTAATTTAAATCTAACAAACAGCATGATATAATGGGACTATAAACTTACCTAATCCTGAAAACTCTGACCCTCTTAAAGCACCCCAAAAGGGCATAGTATTTTTTTTTGGTACCTGATGATTCATATTAAGCTTGCATAATCCCTAGTGAATTTCATTTTCAGCCCAATAATGATGTGACTAGATCCTTTTGGATCCTGCCTATGTAATCCAGAATGTTAGTTATCCTTACCAGTTTTGGTGTCATCAGCAAGTTTGATCATTGATGCCTTAATCTAAGACTGATGAAAAGGTTAAACAACACAGGGCTGCATCCTTGGGAGTAGTGCACTAGATAGGCTAAAACTGAAGCATTAACTATTCAAAGTCTAGCCACCCAAACAGTGTTGAACCTGTATGACTAATACCTTCTTAGAAAGGATAGTAAAGGAAGAATAATAAAATACTTTATCAAAGCCTTTGGAAAGATTCAAGTAAACTATACCTTTGCCCTTGTATCACTGTCATCGATGAGAATATTAATCCTTTAAAAAAGGTAATTATGTTAGTTTGGCATGATCTGTGTTTGATGAAGCCATATTAGCTAGTCATAATCACTGTTTCCCTTTTTAGAAATCAGCCAAATATCTCTTCAATTATTTTTTATAGAAGTGTTCCAGGAATTGAAAGAAAGCTCAGTGGTCTAGATAGCCTATAGACTATACTCTTTTTGAAAATTGGGACACTGGGCATTTTCAAATCTTATGAGTCCCCTTTCCTATGATCTTTATTTTTTTTAATTTAGAATATTTTTCCATGGTTACATGATTCATGATCCCCTCTCCCCCACTTTTTCCTCCCCATCCCAAAGCCAACAAGCAGTTCCACTGGATTATACATGTATCATTGTTCGAAACCCATGTCCATATTATTAATATTTGTGGTAGAGAGATTCTTTAATGTCAAAACCTAATCACATCCCTATCGCACTATGTGGTAGATCATATATTTTTCTAAAACATTTCAGGTACCACAGTTCTTTCTCTGGAAGGGAGGGAAAGAATATGAATCATGCAACCATGGAAAAATGTTCTTAATTAATCAATTAAATTTAATTTAAAAAAGAATTTTGTAGTGGAGACTTTGGGGGGGGTAACTATGCTGTTAACATAGTTGCTAAGGTCCCTTCCAACTCTCAGATTCTGGGACTCATATATTTATATACACTTCCCAGTCTTGCTTCTATATTCTGTATACTTCTTTTTAAAGTCTAAATAGGTTGGTGAGTTCATTTGCCTGTGAATATAACACTTGTAAAACTTTAATTGAAATTTTCATCATTCAAAAATTCATTTTCTAATAATATTTTTTCTATAATATTCTTTTAATTAAAAAATAAACTTTTAAAGCAAGAAAAATACTGTTGAGACATTTGGCCTAAAAATGAAAAAGATTCAACATTAGGGTTGAATTTAACTTAAAGGGTATCAAATGGGTAATTCCTGGGCATACCATTTAAATAGACTAAAACAGTTGCCACAAAGATTTTTGGACTATTGTTCTTAAAAGATCACTTTGCTAATTTTATTCTCCTCTGAAATTAGACTTCTTTCTCTAATTATATCTCTCCCTTCATTAAATCTATACTTTTCAAAAATCTTCAATTTCTACTTACTTATTGCAAAAAAGCAGTTAGATTTAAAGAAATTAGCCCTCACAATTTAAAAACACAACAGGTACATGAGCTCTCTTGACAGAGAATAGTTCCTGTAAAAATTCTTTTATTTTCTACTTTGTTGCTATTTACATGGATTTACCTGTGCAATTGCTGACTTTCCACAATCCATTATCATTCTTATTCAATCATCCTTCTTAGTAGAAATGTTTAGAGCCATTTATAACCAGGAGAAAAAGCTCTCTTTATCTTGGGAGTGGTCGAGCCACTCAGGAAAGCTTTATCAAGGATGGAGGTGAAAGACAGTTCGTAAAGACTACTGGTGGAAGAACATAAGAACAAGCAAGTTCTACAAAAACTGGATTCCCACACAGCTCAACTGTGAACTGTCTCGTCATTCAAAGACCAGCAAAGGGTGTCTTATTAGAAAGTAAGTCAATAGATGATGGAGTTGTAGACTGCAACATCAATTCATTAAACTCTACTGCTTGGATGGGATCTGAATTAATGGGAGGAAAGCCCATTTTAATAAGTTCATGGCTTTACATTAATTATTCATTTTTGAATAGAACACTCAAATGACCTTCCTAAAATGTGTTGCCAAAGTTAAATACAGTATTTGAGATGTGATGAGCCCCTACTTTGAAGACAAGCTTAAGGCATAATTCTGAATGCCAAAATTTAAGAGAAGCAATTAAATTAGTAAGAGAATCCTTAACTACCTTTAATTAGTTCAAGTCCTAGAATTGGAGTGACTACACCACAGGGTATTATAAAATTTTTTTGAAATGGGATTACTAAGCTACTGTCAATAATTTCAAAAACTGTGGAGAATAGAAGAGAATACAGCAAATGTTACATTTTTTTTTAAAAATAGAAAGCAATTGAGTTTGCAAGCTAATGAATAATGCACTTAACTCTATTCCTGGTAAAACTTTTGAGCATTTGTAACTTATGTGACTGATCATTGTTAGCCTGCTTGAGTCTACCAAGAACAGATCATACCAGACTAAATAAGCATTAATGGGTCAATGTCAATTTGGAGGGTTTAGTGTATTGTCATAGGCATCTGTCTTTGGTTTGTGCTAGTTAGCATTTTGGATGAAGTCATGGGGGGGAATACTTAACAAATTTGGAAATAATCTAAAACTGGAAAGGAGAGATCGTGGGCTAGATGACAAAGTCAGGAGTCAAACAGATCACGGTAAGTTAGAATAATAAACTGAATCTAATAAGATGAAATTGAACAGGAAGAAGACAAAGTTCTGAACTTGGATTTAAACTTTCAGTTTCACAGATGAAAAAGATCCAAGCATTTTAGAGGACATCAATCTCAATATGTCTCAACAGTATAAAATGGCAACCAAAAAGACTAAAATGCATTGAGAACAAATGTGTCACAAATACAGGATATGGTAGTTCTGTTGCGGTCACACTACATCTGGAATACTGTGTTCAGCTTTGGCAACACATTTTAGGAAGGTCATTGACAGGCTGGGGTACATTCAGGGTGCAAACATGATGAATGGTGATGGCATCAAATCAGAAGGAACTGGGGATCTTCAGCCTAGGGAGATGAAGGCTCAATGGAAGACATCATGGGATTCTTTAAAAATTTGAAAAGCTATGTTTGGAATAGAAATTACACTTGTTCTGCTTGGCCCCAGATAGGAGAACAGAGTGTAGAAGTTGCAGAAAGACAGGCTTAAGCTTGGTAGAAGGGAAAATGTGCCAACAAGGGATGTCTAAAAATAGACTGGATTACCCTAGGAAAAGATCCCTCCCCACCCCCACTGGAGGTCTTCAAACAGAGGCTAGACAACTTCTGGTTGGAGATGTTGTATAGGGGATTTCTGTTCAAATATAGATTGAAATAGATGGCCTTTTGAGCACCTTTTCAATTTTAAAATTCCATGAGTTTGTGAAGTATGGGGATATATGGTAGCCAGGTGAAAGTAAAACATCGCAGAAACAATGACTGACTGAATGAAAACCACAAAAAATGTATTCAGTGCTTGCAATGGGCCAAACATTGAGCTGAGCAACAGAGAGAGAAATAGAAAATGCAAAACAGTGCCTGCACTCAAAGAGTTTATACTCTAATTGAGAAAGAGAACACATTTGAGGGTTCAGCTATAGGGAATAGTTGTGGGATAGAGAGGTCCAGAAGTCTTCAGGATTTAGTGATGGGGCATATGGAAAGACTCAGTTGTGCTGACAGGTGATTTTCAAAAGTTTCTTGGGAATATACTCAGGCAGATTCAGCTGTTAGAAGTCAATATCATCTTTTGGGCAAGTTATTGTCATAGAAAGTAAATCTACTTGCTTCTGTATTTATTTCATAAACTCCCTAGAGTAAAGGGGGGGAAAAATATATATATATATATTACATATATATATGTATGACAAAGATGAGGTTTGTTGAAAACACCATAGAACCTGCTACTGGCAAGCTGGCAAGAAAGCTACTTTGGAAAATCTAATGAGACAGGAAAAAGTATAAATAAAAATCCACAATGTTCTCTGATCACTTCAAAAAGATTATCAGCCTCCTGTCTGCAAGTTTTGTTTCATCACTTCAAGTATAACTAAAAAATACATGAAAGTAACAAATATATAGCAAAACATACTCCAGCAAAAAGCATGTTTCTTTCTTATATTTTCCATGTCACTTCACAGTTCATTCTAGACCACAGTGTCAAACATAATTTTATGAGAGCCTTTTACATATTGAAGGCTTTCTACATCTATGTATTAAAATATCACAGTTTGTTATACAAGCCTTCTATCTTTCTCCAGAAGATGACTTTCCAGTCTTATAAATTGCCGGTGCTTCTATCTAAGAAGAAAAATTTAAAAATGGGACATTACACAGAAGACTATATAGAGAGCTAAGAGAAAAAGGCTCTTTTCTCAACTTAGGCCTGACAAGATTTTTGGTAATAGTCTGTCCAGGTCAGCTCAAGTGTCTCCTCTTTCAATTCCTAACCCTTTTATATGGGGAAAAATTGTAAAAGGAAAAGAAAATGGAGAAATAATTCATACAATTTAATTCTGACACTTTCCCCTTTTAGAATGTGTCTTTTGAGAAAGATATGGGTTGGTTGCACAGTGCTTGGCTACGTAAATTATGTTAAACATGTTACAAATATTAAGACAATGTAGTATTGGGAAAGCAGGGTGGGATAGGAGACCTAATGCTAACCTAGGAGAATACAAAGACTTGAGGGTGCCTTTTGTCTCCCTTGCTTTGTCAAATACTATTTGTGTGACCAATCTGAGCCTTAATTTTTTTCATCTTTAAAGTAGAGGAGTGGAGCAGATTAAATCTAAGCTCCCCTCTAGCTTAAACTAATTTAGATCATCTGAAGCTGAAGCCAGTTTACCCCTTCATGAAATGGAGATGATAATAATGCATGCCTTTGCTACCTAGGTCACAGGAACAAGAAAGAGATCATCTGAGATAATGTGAATAAAAGTATTTTGTAAATTATCAAATCCTATAGTAAAGTGATATTACTAGATCCTTTTTATGAGCTTAAAATCTAAGATTTAATGAATATATTTCAATCTATTTCAGGAAAAGGAACAATGAATGATTAAATATGTGCCATATGTACAAGATACAGTTAAAGATGGGAGTGAAGAGAGAAATGCAGAAGGTGGATGCTGATGTGGGGCATTGCCTGCAGTTAAGAGAAAGGAGTTCCTATCTCTCACTTCCTTCTAGATAATCAACTCTGATGGGACTAGGAGGATTGGATGAGGGCTTCAGAGGAATCTCTGGGACTGGGACAGAATAAATGCTTTCTTTCCTCAAGGCTCATTCCAGTTCTATGATTTTATGATTAAATGATATGGAAACTGATCCATTCAAATTATTCACCTGAGGTGGTCACTATTCAGTCATACTGGTCCAGTAGTAAGAAGAACTCTTAATTGTTACAGGAAAAGTCTAGATATGCAATGGCACAGAAAAAAGGTGGCTGCAATATTTCAGAGGTGTATAATTTAATTATAAAAGCACCAAAAGCTACATCATGCACATCAGCACCTGGACTGACTGAAGTAAGGCTGACTGGAGACTCAATTCCCCTCTTCACAACACAAATAGCTCTTCCTTTTCACCCATGAATAGAAGCCCAATCCCATTTAATCTTATCCCTAATCTATGCCACATTAAAAACATTTCACTTATAAAGTTAGTATGCTCAAAGTAAGCCAGAACTGGAAATGAATGTCACAGAAAACTACCATCATGCATATAATTCAACTTTACTTTATTCTAAGCAACCCAAGGTGCAGCTTTTGAATAGCACAAAATATAAACCACACATTTCTGAAAGGTCACAGGAACACTAGGAAACAATAATAAAGTGAATTAACCAAAAAAATGAATTCAGGGCAGATTTTTACAAGTCTAGATTATTATATATTTTAAAGCATTTCTTACCAATGGATCCTGACCCCTATCTGTCACACTGGCAAGCTGAGTTATCTGAATAACTTGCTGAATGTTATAAACAAATTTTTAGTATTTCACTTCTACCTAGTAGATAAAAGAGTCTCTTTTCCCTGGGCATATACAATTTCTGATGCTTTCATTTTAAAGAAATACTTTCCAGAAAATGTATTTTCTTTCTTATTAAAGGCCCTAGCGATTCAACAAGTAACACATGATTTTAGCTCTATGTTCAGTTTTTTTATGTTCACCGTCATTTAAAAAAATATTTACTTTTTGAATTCATTATAAGTATTAATGTAAATTACCTCTTTAAGGAAATGGAGAATAAATATATTACTCCCTAGATGAAAACACATGATTTTCTACCTTATTGAAGGTTTCATGTGCTTTAAAAGAAACACCCTAAACTCCCTGAAGCACAGAAAGCCTATTAGAAGTTGAAACTTAGCAGTGTATTTTGTGAAGCTAAAACATATTAAATTAAAACTTCAAGACTAATAGTTGTAATTGAGACACAAGGGAAAGACTTGGTTCTTATAGCTGTATAAAGCAACTACAAGTTAAAAAATTCAAATGGCTTCCATTTTCTAAGTATGTCAATAACAAAATTGGTATTTGGGCACACAATCTGCAGTCATTCAAAGATTATTTCTTTACTAAAAGCTAATTCAAAAACTGAAACCACATAAAAACAAGCTAAAGAAAGAACAAGAGAATATTCTGTATGAATTAATATTGAAAGAGGGCTGGGTGGGGGTGGAGGTAGAGACAGATAAACATTTTGCTAAAGGCAGATAAGATATTCGGTCACCAAATCTCTAAGAAAACTCTTAATTATTACTACCTTTTGATCTTCACATAAAACCCTATCTTTATAAAGTAAAAATCATCTCCTTAAATATTTTGAAAATCCTTAGGCTATATTCAAAGAAATCAACTAAATGAAACATTCATTCTATATGTATACGCAAAAAAATTGTTTCACGAAATATTTTCCTGTATTTTTAGCTCTATCTTCAACCATTAAGCCATATTCACATCCTTACTTTCTAATTAACAAGATAAAAGCATCCTATCATTAAGGTAACATACTTTGGTTAGACTATCCTATTTTACCCAGGAAATTCATTCAAGAGACAAATAGCACGAAGACAAAATCTTAATATGCAGTTTGGTAAAGTTCAAGTCAGTCTTTGAACGAGACGTTTATCTACCCAGTAAAGCTTGTGTTAATGCGACGTAAGAGTTTGGCAAATTCAACTCTAATGGAGCAAAAAAGTGCTTTTTCCTTGAAAGTGAGATCATTTTTAAAAATTCAAAGCATGATCACTTTTTCTTTTTTTTTTCTTGCAGGAACAATCTGATACAAGCAGCAAAGCTTAAATAAACTAGAAACATTTCAAATGATCCATAAAGGATTAATAAGCACTGCAGGAAGTCCTATAGGCTCAGTGTATACATTTTCTATCTTTTTCCCCCTGTGATGGGCATGATATGAAATTCTAAACAGAACTGAAGTTTCTAAGTCAGTGAATGTTAAGATCTGTTGTTTCAATTCCAGGAGGAATTAGGGTCATAATTTGGGATTCTTTCATTTAAAGAAATGAAAATTAATTTATCTGTAGAGATTTATTAAATTTAGACCCAATTTTTAAAAAAGTCTTTCTCTGACCACAATAAGCATGGATAAATGCAAAACTAAGGCAGAAGAGGTAGTGGTAAGCTACAGGCCACTAATATAACAAGAACAAAATGACAGCTATTATTTTGGCAGAGATAATCTATGCTGAAACACAAAACACACGCACACAATTTCTTTCAATACAATTTTCTTGTCTTCCCACTGACTTCTATGATTACCACAGAAACAGGGTTCTAAACACATTTCTCAATTGAATCTTCAATCAATAACAGTAAAAATTTCAAATGGAAGATATGGGAAAACACATTATAGCATTAGTAACTGTTTGTAAAAATAGGTTGAACTTATCAATATGCATAGAAGTTGATAAGGAAAAAACTTCAAATACATAAATGGATCACATTTTTTTTGGTTGTTACATTTAGATCTTACTTACTAACTATACTGTCCTGTATCACATGTTTAGTTCAAATCCAGGGTTTAATCAAAATTCTTCTCATTCTTGAGTTGTGGAGTTAGGCCTCATTTTTTATATTATCGATTCTTGAAGACTGAAAATACTTCATGAATAACTTTTCTCCTTTTTAAGGCTATTACATCTTTCTTATAAATAACAATGTAGGGGAATCTGCAAAAAGAGCTTATTTTCTATAAAGTTGTAGAAAGCAAAATCTGGCGTTCAAACTTCTCTGACTTTAGGAAAGGCTTCTAAAGGTAAATAATAAAAACTTAGAAAATATGAACATAGAAATATAAAAACATGAACATTTAAAAGCAGGTTAGACTGACACAAGTTTAGAGCAGGCCTTCAGATTTACTACAGAACAAGACTATAAGCAAGCCAAATAATTCAGCTTCAGAATAGGCTTTAATATTGAAAATTCTCTCCGAGTAAAAAAAAACACACACACAAGCTTTACTTGCTATACATACTTAAAAAATATCTTTTTTTATGTCTGGTATTTTAACAGTTTCCCTAGCTGTGGTTAGCAACTAGAAATATGGGAATCTTGCTGTAGAAAGAGCATTAGATTTTAATCTGGAAGGTCTCACAGTCCCATATCTGACACTAAAAACCATGTGACCTTGTTGGGCAAGTTAACCTTTCTAAGCTGCTCATTTTCTCATCTGTAAAATGGAGACAACACTTTTACTTCAAAGCAATCTTTGAACTTCAAGGTGCTCTATAAATGTGAAAACCAGTTCACGTGCATAAATCTAGGCTGAATATTACACAATCAAGTGATGGAACTGTGAATTACATGGTAAAACCAAAACTGTTTAAATGTGAATCATAAAGCTCAGTGAATAGAGAGAGCCAGTCCTGAAGACAGGATGTCCTGGGTTCAAATCTGCCCTTAGAAAATTTCTGCCTGTGTAATCTTGGGCAAGCATTTGATTCCAATTGCCTAGTCCTTACTGATACTCTGCCTTGGAACCAATACCTAGTATTAATTCTAGGACAGAAGGTAAGGCTTTTTTTTTTTAAGGTAAGGCTTAAAAAAAAGTGAATTATGAAATTCAAGCATCAAAATATTAGCAAATGTAACCACAGAAAAATGTAAGAAATATTTTTAACATGTAATCAGTTATGAGAATGATACATATGGCTGGTGCAGAAATAAACAGTTGCTCAATTATTTGGAATATCTAGGTCTCTTATTTCTTTCTCCTATTATCCATTTGGTTATTTCAATGTGAAAATAAATTAACATTAAAAGAGAAGCAAAAGAGATAGGTGAAATACAAATCTTACCATTTTATTACTCTGATAAAAAGTTTAGGGATGAAGGCCTATGAAAGCAAGTATTATTCATTCAAACAACACTTACTAAGTGTCTACTTTGGGCAAGGTTTTATACTAAATGCTGAGAGGGATCTCAAGCATGCATTAAAAAAAAAGGTTCTATGCTAAAGGAGGTTAGAACCAGATAGAGGAATAAAGGAACTACAAGTACAAGATAAGTTATCTAATAATAAATATCCTCAAGAGTGGCACAACCACAGTGTCATAGGGATATAAAGGAAGAGACTATTTCTAGCTACATTCGTCAAAAAAGGCACTGGGTTAAGTACTAAGAATATCAATACAAAGGATGAAACAATTCCAGCTCATAGGGAACTCAGACTCTGAAAAGGAAAGAAAAAGTACATATGTAATTACATAAAGAATAAATACAAAGTATCTGAGAATGGAGTAAGAAACTAACTGAGTTCTATTTATCCTGTAGCTGCATGTAAAAGTAGTAAGAACTAATTCAAAACAGCACACTGGGGAACATGCATTTAGCTTTGAAGTCAGAAGTTCTAGGTTCAAATCTTGCCTCTGCTACTACCTATGTAACATGAGGTTATCACTTAACCTCCCTAGACCTAAGTTGCAACAACTGTAAAAATGAGAGGGCTGGATTAAATGACCTCAAAGGTCTCTCTACTGGCTCTAGATTTATGATCCCATGAAGACAAGTGGTTACAACAGGAAGGATTCAGAGGAGTAAGAATTCCAATCAAGTGTGAAAATAAAATTTGAGGAAATAAAAAATATTAAAACTTGAACTATATAGACCTTCAGGAAAAAAAGGAAATGAAATGGGAAGTGATATTTGCTTTCAAATAACAAGCACGGGTGGTCTACATGTAAAGGAGAGAAGTTTAGACTTAAGTAAGAGAGTAGAAAGAATACAGTTCTACAACAATAGATGCTGGGGAAACATTAATGCAAAACGCTTTCTAAATGTATTCAAGGCAATGACATAACGATAATTTTTCCTAAAAGTAATGGGTTAGGCTGATTGACCTAGGGGAAATATGCTGTTCTACACTTCATGACTTTAGGTTCAAAGCTTTGAAAAGAAGATTTTCAAGATAGTGTCTGTCATGGTAGCCAAGTTACAAAAACTGACAATGATCAGAGTTAGTGAACTAAGAAAAACCTCAGCAAGTACTCCCTCAATTATTTTAGCCCTTGGGCCTGTCTTAAGAGAAAGTGCTCATTGATATTACTCTTCTCCCAACACTCATTTTTATGGACTAGTAAGATAAGAGTCAAATGTTGACTTACCATGGTAAATAGAGGGGAAAAAAGCCTACTCTGATTTCCTTTCCTTTATTACCACCTTGGTTTTGTCTTAGAATGTTGATTATCTTTGGAAAGCAGATGGAGGACTGAGGGGAGGAGGGGATCATTCTCTTCTCTTCTAAGAAAACAGAGAGTAGTTGATATTTTATTCTGCTCTGTGTGTATGTTTGTGTGTATTACATAGCATTAATTTTTTCATCATCCTGCTTAAACTGTGATTATCTATAAAGTACTAAAACTGTTTCATCTTGCATTTTTCATTAAAAGAATCAATAAACAATTATGAAGAGAATGTAGAAAAAGATCTTTTTTGAAATGCTGTTCCCCTTTTCTGCTGCATCCTCCAAACCCCCCCCAAAAAAACTAGCTGAAAATTTCATAGCATTTCAAATGACTAGAAAGGCAACTGTTAGGTATTCAGAGAGAAAATGTGAATGTTTTCCCAAAGGCATTATTAACAATTAATAATCATTACACTGGTGCCTTGTTTACCTGACCTTGTGTAAATTCAGCAGCCTGGTAATTAGACCCATATTTTGCACATTTGTATATTTCCATGCATAGATTTGACTCATTCATTCATCCATTAAAATTTGCTTGACAGACGTAGATGGATAATCAAGCTACAATTTGTATTTACTGGATTATAGAAAATTGCCCAAACTGTTAAGTTCAAGGAAAGCACATTCTTGTCTTTCTCTTGTGACTGATGTAAAAGCAATTATATATCAAAGGATGGCCCCAAGGCTCTCTAAAAAAAGTGGCACTACTTCAGCAATCTGATTCCTTTAATAGTATTTTGTTTCAGAAAAGCCAGTGACTAAGTTTTAAAAATTAACTTTAAAAAGAATAAAAGATCTCCTCTTCGTATTCCATTAATCATCCTACCTACAAAATAATTCTATAGGAAAAAGTGGAATCTTGTATAACTTGCTTTCTCTGCCAATAAAAATGAAACAGAGTTGGATATGCTTTGTTTAAACATCAAACAAAAGATATCATGATGTTTATTTCCCATCAAAATTTATGATTTATGATGAATACTCCTCCCTACACTCTCACCCCAAACAGTCAATAACAACAGCATCAATAAAAACCTTAATCAAAAGAAACCAATAAGAAAACCCACAAAGTTGACATAAAAATTTTCCATCTAATTATATGAAAAACACAAAATAGTTTGAGTGAAAAAAACGCAGGTGTTTTGCTCTATACTAGCCAAATGTCCTGCCATATGAATTTGTATTTTATTTTAGTGCATTTATTTTGTTTTTTTGCAGTCACTAACCGAACCATTACTAATACATGTTTTCTGGCCCATAGTACAGTACTTCTTTTACACAGCTTAAGATACAACAATTTTGCTGTCTTAAATCCATCTCTTCAAACTGCTTATTTTGATCGTCTGTTTTAAAAGAAAAACAGTGTTTCTTGACTTTTATTTTAACAAAACGCACAACCAGGACACCTGACTTCTTCCCCACTGTCTAGAACACAGCTTTTAAAAACGGTGCCAAAAATACAATTTCTTAAATTGACCTTTACTCTGAATATTACATAGAAGAGTTGAAAACAAAAATTAATTTCTAAAAAGCCATTTGGTTAATACTGTATAATCATGTTTGCAATGTATCAGATTTGATTCCATCAAATTGGGTTTCTTGCTAAAAACAATTGGGAAGATTGGGAAATATTACGCACACACACACACATACGCACACACATCTTCATCCAAGTAAACACATACTCCCAAAGCATGCATCACCCATTTTTAAAAAAGCTGTAAAAATTTTTGTTTCTTAGTAGTATAACTCAGTAGTAACTATCTTAAGATTTTTTAAAAATCAGTATAAAGATAGGACAAATTTGAAGCACTAACTTCCATGCTAATAGTCTAATATCTCTTCAGTCTCCATCCCTTTAATAGGCTCAAGAGATGTTTAATTGCAAAGGGATGTTAACTCTTTTTTTTTAATCCATATATTTGGAAGAGATAGAATGCCAGATGTTTCTAATAAACATGGCTTTCCACAAAAATGAAATTTCACTAATAGCCATGTCTT
This sequence comes from Monodelphis domestica, assembly GCF_027887165.1. Classification (NCBI taxonomy): domain Eukaryota; kingdom Metazoa; phylum Chordata; class Mammalia; order Didelphimorphia; family Didelphidae; genus Monodelphis; species Monodelphis domestica. The sequence goes on along the minus strand of NC_077230.1, from coordinate 47,251,716 downwards.
AAGTAATGGATATGGTGTTGTCCTGGTTGTTGCCGGAGTATTATTTACTGAGAATACCTAGTGTATGCCCTCAGAAAGCTTACATCCAGATTACTCACCACAATATTCAAAGCAGTAAGGTAGCTATTTTTATTATAAAAGCCAAAATAAGAATGATTGTAAGCTGTCTCAAAAGGACAGGGATGAGGCGAGTGTTGTCACTTGGTTTTGAGCAGGCAGGGATGTTGCATTTCCTAAGGCGTTTACATCAATAGCACAAGACTTCTAGCCAATTGAAAATTTTACTTAGCTCCTTTGGTGAAGGAACAAGAAAGGGCAGCAAATAAAAGTCATTATGTTAAATTATGTTAAATTATGTTAAATACTAATTTGTTGTTCAATCATTACATTTCAGTTGTCTTAATCTTTGTGGTCCCATTTCAATCTTCTTGGCAAAGACACTGCAGGGGTTTGCAATTTCCTTTTCCGGTCCATTTTACAAATGAGGAAATTGAGGCAAAGAGGGTTAAAGTGGCTTGTCCAGAGTCACATAGCTGAGGCTAGATTTAAAAATGTCTTCCTAACTCCAGGCTCCACACTCAAATCCACTGAGCCATCTAACTGCCTAATCACCAACGTAGGTAGCCAAGTAACAAAAAATGCTAAGAAAAATACATCTATTTCTCCTCTGAAGGCTGAATCATAGAACCACCATTAAATAACGGTACATTTGAGTTGAATGAGATTTTAGAGATCACTTAGTCCAACATTTTTATTTCACCATTTCTGGAATTTGATCATAATTATGAAGCAACAGTCCAAAGCAATAATTAAAAATAAATAAAAGGTGGGATTCAAATTCAGTTATCCTGAGGATAGATTTCTTTTAAACTTTTAATTTCTATCTTAGTAACAACTCTAAGCTAGAAGAGCAAACCAGGTTAAGTGACTTGTCCAACATCACAGAGCTAGGAAGTATCTGAGACCACATTGGAATCCAGGTCCTGTCTCTCTGTCCACTGTGCCACCTAGCTGCCCCACAATACTAGATTCTGACAGTCATTTTTTCCACTGTACCAGGCTCATAGGAAATTTGGTATTATTCAGAAAAGGAAAATGCAATGATCACATGGTGAGTGAAGGACGACAGATGGATCACAAGAGTGCACCACTGGTAATCTAGTGATGTTGGAAGGAGTGAAGAAGGCCAACAATTTGTTGGGTGGACCCCCTACAGCAAACTTGTTGGAGGACATGGACTAGAGTTGCCATGGGTGGGCAGCTTGAAATTTTCATTACTCTGAGAAATTATAGAATCTCTGAGACCACAAATGTATAAGTATAACAATAATAAATGAATATGCAAAATATTAAGAGAGACATTGTACTATCTGTCATCCGGAAAGGAAATTTAGCAAAAGAAGATTTAGGTGTGTAGCAATGACAGAATTCAGATTGGTGTAGTCACAACCAATCTGGGCATCTGCCTGGAAAGTAAGAATTAAAATCAGCATTTTAAAAAACCTTAACAAAAAAGTGGGGCAATAAAAGTTATTGTTTGCACTAAAGAGAATTTATCTTGAGTTCAACTTGTATCAAAACTGTCAGGCAATTGCTGCAAGAAACAAATGATTTTTAAAAATTGTTTTAAAATGATTAATGCTGGAAACATTCTAATGAGAACTTAAAAAAAAAAAGGCTATCTGTAAAAAAGAAAAATACCTACATGTGGGAGGAGTCCTGTCTTGGTGGTGGACAGAGAGCATATTTTGGTTCAGAGTTTCTGAATTTAAAGAAAAAGTCACTACTGAATCTTCTAATTAAGACTATGGAGGGAACATTTTTTTCTAAAAGGGAAGAATGTATGGCTATCAAGTAAAAGGTAAAAACACCAGTAGAGTAAAAAAGGGTTTCTTCTCATATTCTACTTATGGCTAATAAAATATTGTTACTGTCTCCTTTCAGGTGTTCTAGGTCTTAGAAATTGAAGCTATGCCACTAACATAGATATGAGGGACTCTGACTCTGCCTCTAAGGTCAAGTATTAAATGCCCTTCATAGCCTAGCTTCTATTTAGCTTTCCAGTCTTAGTATACCTTATTTTCCATCAGACACTCTTTGATCTAGTGAAAATGACCTCCTAGCTGTTCCACAGACAAGAAAATCCATCACTGAATTGGCTCCAGATATTTTCTCTGGCTCTCCATCTTGCCTGCACAGCTCTCCCTCCTCAACTCCAACTACTAACTTCTCTGGCTTACTTTTAAGTTCCAATTAAAATCCTAATTTTTACAAGTAGACTTTCACTGCCCCCTATCAATTCTAGTGCCATCTCTTAATTCTATTTTATTCTGTATATTGCTTGCTTCATATATATTTGTTTGCATGTAGTCTCCACCATTACATGCTAAGCTACTTGAAGAAAGGGACCATCTTTTGTCTCTTTCTGAATTCTCAGCCCTTAGTACTGAGTAGGTACTTAATAAATGTTTCTTCATGGAGTGTTGATTATTCTCATTTGGAATAGGCTTTTCTCATTTCCATAAAGAGCTGGTAAACTATATAAATTATATTAGTTTCTATGAAACTATATATGGCAAGCAGTAGCATTGGAATCAAGCGGGCCAATACTTATATAACATAAGGGAATCACTTCGTAAATATAGGAGCCAAATCAATGACGTGTCCATAGGTTACCGAAACATCTATCTCTAGTTTCATAATAGTGTGAAGAGGGGTTAATTGGTATTTAAACTCCTTGAATTTTAGGAATTGCAAAATGGTGTAATTTCCATTTTAAAAATTCTAAAAATTAACTTAGCAGCCTACTTTAAAAAAAATGAACGATTTCTTACCTTTGATAAAAATGAAAATTCCAAGATGAAGAAAAAGAAATTCCTTGAAACCAAAAATCTGTCAGTAGTATTACTGGCTCTAATTCCATCAGACACTGGAGTGCAGAGCTATATATTTATTGTCATCTCTCAATTAGAAAATAAGTTCCCTGAGAGTTGAGAACATCTCATATTTTCTACCTCTATCCCTAGTACCATAGTATACCTAGGATAGCTAGCTATGGGTACCTAGGATACCTAGTATCCATAGTGATTGGCCCCATAATAAGCACTTAATTAAAAAAAATTCATTCAGGTTTAATTCATGTCAGATCTTTAATTCATTCATTTTAGGGTTTAATTCAAACTGCATTATTTATAAAGGAAATTATTCTATTAATAGAGTAATTCTTGCCATTTTCTGTGAGTTCTATCAAATAACTACAGAAGATAAAACTCATGGGGGAAAAGGGAGAGCAAAGACCAGAATCCAAGTCTGCCAACAAATTGGTGGCCATGTATACAAACCTCCTCTTGACTTCTTACATCTTTGTACCATAAGTTTTAAGGAGTTCCTAAATTCTCTAACAGGAAGAAGAGATATGTCTACATTTTCTCACATAATTCTGCTTATGAAGTCCCCCAAAACATAATTTTCTAGCATTGATGAGGAAGGATTATAGCTACCATTCATTCCAGATACCTACAAGCCCGTGGAGGACCCTGACCTAGTGATTTATTCCAATCTTTTCACACTTGGTGATAGATGCTTATGAGCTGCCAGTCTTGCTCAAATGTGAGCACTTTCTATAGGTGGGGATGAGTTTTGCTAACAGAATGAGATCCTAGGATATGGTGGTGACAGCTATTGTTAAAATGATACTTATTGAGTTTTAAAAAGCCTTTACAAGTCCTGTAAATGCCATAAGATCCCCACCAGGTGATAATCTGAAATTGCTAGAAGGTATAATTCTTAAGAAAAAAAAAATTTTTTTAAAGCAAGAAGATGCATCATTGCATATAAAATTCCTCCTCTCACTACCTAGGCAATTTTATTAATCAAAAAAAATTGAACAATGATTAGAAAATTATCTGCCAATTATCAAATATTAGTAATATACCTTAAAATCTAAAAAGGACAAAACTACCCCTGCCTTTAAAAATGTTATTTAATATGGTTTAATATAAACTACATATATTTCAGAAATGCTATTTTTTCTTCCTTCTTTTATTTACCCCGGAGCTCAAAGAAAGATTGTTTTTGGGTACTTTTGCCCTCATATGGAATTAAAATTTTCCATTTTTCACATTTATAAACATAAAGTCATATTCACAGAGATATAAAAGAATAGTCTACAGGCTGAGAATATAACCCCCTAGTCCCTTTATATTCATATACTTACACATAACAGTTCCAAAACATGTATTGATTAAAATTCGTTATTATTTATTTCTTTACTCAAAGATTAAACTAGCACAAATGTATCAAATTTAGAGTAAATAACTGAAGAGAAATCTTGTTCTATGAAAATAAATTCTAAACACTGTACTCATAAAACAGTGTAAAACTCTTATGTTTGGTCGTGAATTGAGGAGATACCCAAGACATTCACAATTATAAGACTATAATTACAAAACAACCCAGTTAAATTTGGAAAGATGCATTCTAGGGACTATTTTTGTGCAACAAGGAACTCTTCTGACAAGATTAACAAAATTACATGTCTGAGCTAGAAGGGATCTTAAGGAACAATCTGGTCCAACCCTTTCGTTTTTAAGATGACGAAACACCACATCATACCACCATACCTTTAAAACTATGACAAATGTCAAGACATCTAAACTTCTCATTTGTGAAATTATGAAATGGAGGACCAGAAAGGTTAACTGACTTGTCCAGAGATAAGAGACGCTGTCATTGGTAGAGTCAATTCTTGAGTCCGTGGCTCTTAACTTTCACTGCAGAATCCCTTGACTAGCTTTATTAAATTGTATTTGAGAAAGCAAAAGTAAGCCATTGTGGTTGGAATGTAGAGAGAAAGAAAGGTCTAAAATGGAAGAAAACTGGAAAGATGGGAAGATACCAGCTTATATGGAACACTAAATGACACAGAAAACACTTTATATTGATCCCAAGTTTTAGCTACCAAAAGGGTGATACAGCCAGAATTACACTTTAGAAAAACCACCCTGCGGGGGCAGCTGGGTGGCTCAGTGGATTGAGAGCCAGGCCTAGAGATGGGAGGTCCTAGGTTCAAATCTGACCTCAGACACCTCCCAGATGTGTGACCCTGGACAAGTCACTTAACCCCCATTGACTAGCCCTTACTGCTTTTCTGCCTTGGAGCCAATTCTCAGTATCGACTCCAAGACGGAAGGTAAGGGTTAAAAAAAAAAAATCACCCTGGAAGTTTAATGGGACACAATATTCCCATCTTTTATCTCCATGCTTTTTGTATTGGAAACTTGCCATGTCTGGAATGTTCTGCTCTCTCACCAGTTTCTCTTGGTTTCCCTAGTTTCTCTCAAGATTCAGCTAAAGTCCCACATTTCCTGTTCTCCTTACTCATCACTGAGCTACTTGCTATCTCCTATCTATTCTATGTGTATGTTGTATTACCTAGTTATTTACAAGTTTTCTCCCAAATTAGATTGTAAACTTCTTAAGGGCAGGAACTATTTTTCCTTCATGGTGTATGCCCAGGTTTGGTAGATTGCATAGCAAGTCCTGAAAAAACTCATGTTCATTGACTAGAAGTGCAGGAGTACAAATGGACTATTACCACCTCATTCCAAGAGGAATTCACACTTTAAGGAAATATTACATTAAGTGTTTTCATTTTCTAGAGACAGTTCCCAAAGTAAATGAACTTCAAGAATTCTCTTTAAAAGAATTCTGTACCACTTTTATAAAAGTCTTTTTAAAAATCCCAACTGGTGCTTCAGTTGTTGCAAATAAAGAAATCACCTAACATTTCTTTTGAAATCAAGCCTTTGGTTTACCCACAACGTAATTATTCAAAGATTAATATTCCATGAGTTGTAGCTACTCAACCATAACCAGAATAATGGTCATAAGGCATAAAAGGAGATGCATGCTACTTTCAAAGATGGTACATATAGTTTTTTTAAAAAGTTATCTAGAAATAGTAGCTCACATTTTTATAGCACTTCAAGGTTTGCAAACTAATGTGCATACACGAATACATCTATTCCCAAAAACAATTGGTAGATGCTATTATGATTCCACTTTACAGATCAGGGAACTAAGATTAAATTACTTTGTCCAGGGGAAAAGGTAAGTAAATGTCAGTCTCAAGATTCCCTGATTGTAAGTCAGGTGCTCTATCCATTACACAATACTGCCTTTGTAACTAGTAAATGAATGATACAGTCCTAAAGTTCTTCCTATTTCCTATTTTCCTAAATTTCCTGTATTTCCTATCCAAGATGCCATGCTGATTAAATCAAATTCTGGAACCCTGTGAAGCCTCTTAAGTGAAATGAAAAGTAAGTCACTTTATTATAGAGTGCTTTAATATTTCCAAAGCACACAATATACATTTATGTCAGTATCTATATATGTAAAATCTCATTTCATTCTTACTACTATCCTGAGACACAATATAAGAGGTATTATTTCCATTTCACAGATGAAGGGGACAGGTGAAAAGAGAATAAGCATTTATTAACTGCTTACTATATGACAGGCATTGTACTAAGTGCCTTACAAATGTCTTCTCATTTGATCCTCACAACCACCCTTGGAACCAAGTGTTATTACTATTCCTATTTTACAGTTGAGGAAACTAAGACAGCCACTTGCCAGGGTTACACAGCTATTAAGTGTTTGAGGCCATATTTGAACCCAGGTCATCCTGACTTCAGACCCATAGCTTTATCTACTATTACTACCTAGCTGTCAGATAGATGAGAAAATCAAAATTGAGAGAGAAGTGATTTGCTAAAGGTCTTGTAGCCATTAAGCATCCTAAATAGAATTTAAATAGAGCTGTTTTTACTTATTTACCCTTTAATTTAATTAAAAACCCTTTACTTTCCATCTTAGAATCAATATTGATTCTGAGATACAAGAATGGTAAGGGCGAGGCAATGGGAATTAAGTGACTTGCAACAGGGTCACATAGCTAGGAAGTTCCTGAGGCCAGATTTGAACCCAGAATATCCTGTCAATGAGCCTGGCTCTCAATCCAATGAACTACCCAGGTGCCCCTATATGGGTCTTTTTACCTGTAAGTCTTTAGATTCTATTCAAGTGTCCTAAGTTGCTTCAAGCAGAGGTATTCAGTCTAACTATATACACATGAAAAACTATGAGATAAAAAATGTCTACTGTCTAGATTATGTAAAAGAGTTGGATGAATAACTCCTATATTTCATTTAAGGATGCATAGATCTTTAACAACCATTAAAAATAAATGATGGCCTGGACAGAGAAAAGAATAACAGAAAGTGAACAATTCAGATTGCACTTACAAAACTGTACATTTTGCTTTTTGGTAGGCTAAGCTTCTAACTTAAATTAAGGCTTTTTTCACTAACTATAGCAATATGATGCACACAAAAAATACTAGGTTTTGAGTTGAAGAGGACTTTATTTCAAACCCTGGTTTGCACATATATTCAAATCCCTTATTAACCATGACTTTAGGCAAGTCATTTAACCTCTTTTCTCTCATTTCCTCATCTGTAAAGTAAGGTCTAGATGATCTCTAAGGTTTCTTCTATGGTACCATCAAACTAACTGAATACAAATTCATGTGTTATACTAAATTCTCAGAATGTATTATTAAAAATTCACCTCTTCATATTAATTCTTGCCAGGAGGTTGGAAAAGAGGAAGAATCAAAAGGTAAAAGGCTAATTTATCTACTCAAAGTGGGTTTCTTTAAGATTTTGGAAATGATTTCTGAGTTCTTTTAGTAGTAGTCTCTCGTTAACCGAGGATGACAATTGTCTTTGTGTGTTTTCATCTATGGAGGATAGATGAGTGTGCACAAAGACACCTGTGCATGAAGATGTAAGTGGAAAAGTCGATGCACAGAGACAGTCGCACTCTCTCTGAGTTGGAAGCCTGGGTCCAGTGGCACGAAAAGTTGTTACACCTGGAGACTTCCTCAGCTGCATTGGATGGCCGTGTTGTCTTTTGTGCTCCAACATGTCCTGAGCACTCCACAGTGCTTTGCTGCGTCACCCTCTCAGCCGTTGAACCTTCTTATTGGTTTCTTCAGTCTGTTCCGCTGAAGCAGTCTTCACATGCTGGGTGAGCAAAGCCCTGGTTCACCAGGGGTCAACCCGATGGCTACCCTCACAAGGTTTAGCCGGCCTGTCGAAGCTGTTGCCCGGGGTGTGGCCGCTGCAGCATGCTAGCAGCTACTGGGAGCCACAAGTGAGAGCTGGGTGTCAGGTGAGGGTCAGAGGCTGGAGAGCTGCCCTAGAAGGGCACGACAAGCCCTCCATACCAGAGATACTACCCCTCCCTGAACACCCCATACACCCCCCTGGGAGACATAAGAAAGTCTTAAAAGCAAAACTTAACTAAAATAAGTTCCTAGATCAAACACAATCTAATAGTCAAATACAAAAAATAATTAATTATGACATGAAAGGGAAGCTAGGTGGCATGGTGGACTCTTCCTGGGGTCAAATCTGGCCTCCACTAACTAATACTAACTAGCTGGGAGACTGTGGGAAGCTCACTTAACCCTCTTTGCCTATTTCCTCATCTGACAACATGAGCTGGAGAAGAAATGGCAAACCCCTCCAGTATCTCTGCCAAGAAAACCCCAAAAAGGGTCACAAAGAGTTGAACATGACTGAACAACAATATAAAATGAAATGACATGTGGGCATAAACAAACAATAAAATATCCACAATGGGTTATTACATATGGGGTCTGAGAAGAGACCTGGGGGTGGGGGAGAGTCTTCATGAAGAGATGGCATTTGATCTCGGTTTTAACAGATGGGCAGGATTTCAACAGGCTGAAATGGGGGTGGAGAAAGCATTCTCAAGTGTAGGGAACATGGTAGAAGAAGTACAGGGAATAATGAGCAATCCAAGTTTGCAATGCAAGTTTGGCTAGAGCACAACATATATAAAGGAGACTCCTAAGCCCAGATATCAGAAAATTAAAATGATGCCTAATGTGTCAGGGTCTTATTTAGAAGGCAATAAAGATTAGGAATTTCAGATAAATTGACTAAAATATACATAAAGTATACTAATCCTTTGGCCCAGAGATTTCACTGGTAGGCACAAAGCCCAAGAAGATCAATCCCCACCCCCATTCCCTAGATAGATAGATAGATAGATAGATAGATAGATAGATAGATAGATAGATAGATAGAGATAGTTAACCTCTATATAACATAGTAACATTTACTAGTCTTTTAAACTTATTAATCTTTATTACTTGTCAGTCATTTATTAGTTTTTATAACATGGCAGCACTTATCAGTCTTTTAATGAATGCATATTGATTTAAGATGCTAAATTTTTGAAAAACTAAACCAACAGTACCTCACTACTGTCCTTATCATTACAATTTTCCTTAATATATTAAACTTAAGGTTGAGATTCATGAGATTCAGAGTAAGTATTTGGAGGCTTTTTTCATTCATTATGATATTTTGGCACGATCCTCTTAAATTCTGTGCCTTTCATTAATGATTCAAAGGCCCACAACATGTTAGTACCTGACTGTTCTATAGGAATCCATGAGACCAAAAGAAGAATAAATATTATTAGTCACACCTTCTGAATTAAAAGTCCAAAGTTCCTGAAAATCAACTACTCTAATTTTTTTCTGTCATTTTCTCCAAATATTAGCAATGTATTCTGCTGGTGCCAATGCCCAGCACATGGAAGGCACTTAATGAATTTTTACTGAATTGTAATTTATATTTTCATCCCTGAAATTTCAGTGAGATTATATGCCTTAACCTCATTCCAAGATTTTTCCATAGTCTTCACTAGATTTCCATTTGGAGAATTTGGTTCAGTTGCCTATCAACCCCTTTCTGGTATCTGAAGGAGATTAGAAATGGCAATGGCAAACCACTACAATATCTATACCAAGAAAACCCCAAATGGGGCCACAAGGAGTCAGATATAACTGAAACAAATGAATATCATCACCTTAGTTACATCCAAATCACTTATCTCTGAAATTTCCCATCTGCAAAAAAAAGGGATAATTCTTTAACTATCTCATAAAGTTGTTCTGAGGAAATTGCCTCATAGATCATGAACTGGCAAACAAACCTTAATTAGTCACTTTATCCAAGATACTAAAGTTCCTTCAGAATATTTCTGAAAGCTAGTCCATCTTGGTAGGATATCCTTGAATTTGGGGATTATGTTTAGCTCTTTTTTGTATCTCTCAAAGTACCTTGCCTTGTCCATATTTTTGTTGTTGTTGTTGTTGTTGTTGTTGTTCAGTTAAATCAGCACTGGTGATATAGTGGGGAAAATATTTTTAAAAGTAAAAAGACCAAGAAAAAATATAAGATTAAAAGCTGGAGGGAAACTTAAGAAAAAAATCTAAGTTAATAAGGAGGGAAAACGCCTTTTCTTTAAGTTGATATGGAATAAGAGGTAGAGCAAAGAAATGATGATTCCCTTGCTGGAATGGTTATGAAGTTGGGCAGCTAAAAAAAAACAAAAAAAGACTAATAATGGAATTGATATCTCTAAGGAGCAAGTATTTTCATCTTTTTTTCCCAATTTAACTAAAGTTTTTAAAAAACTGAATATAAAACTAAGGTAGTCTAACAGCCTATAAAAGCTTAAGTGTCTTAAGATTTCTTGGACAGTCAATCTAAATGACCAAAAAGGGTCAGGAATGTAGGGGAAAGACATTTTAAGTGCTAGAGCACAAGATCGGAAACTTAGGATTTGGAAAAGACTCCAGGCCAGCTAGTCAAACACCATTTTTCATTGGAAAAAACTAGAAAAGTGCAGTGAAGTTAAAAAGCATGTGAGCAAGCCTGGATACATACCCAGGTCCCTCAATTCTAAATCCAGGGTTATTTCTGGGACACTGAATGGCTTTTCTCTGGGTCTGAGAAAGAAGGCCAGCAGGAGGATTTAAATTTATGTGTTACCTACAATATATACAGGAAGAACACCGGACATAACTAAAAAAGGACCACACTTAAAATCTTCAACTTACTAAATAAATAGGTCTTTCACAAGGACAAATATTCATTTAAGGCCCCTAAAAGATAATCTAAGTCCCCAGAGCTTTTGAGTGTTAAATTATCTCCTATTTAGTAATATAGGACAGGAAAAAATTAAATGATCCTTGTACTTGGAGAATGGTTTAGCAAATGGAAATTTGAGGCTTTGAAGTTTAGGAATTTTGCATTTAGAAGTCTGAGAGGCAAGAAAACTAGTTTTATCTTGGGCAGAAATTTGTTTATTCCATTCTACTAGGTCAAAATAGTCCCACTAGACTCCAAATACCTTTACACGCTTCAGGAAAAATTATCTAAAGTTTCAAAAATATATAACATAAATGAGTACATTTCTACATATGATATGGCAAATAACTTCTGGTCAAACCAAACAGTCTATGGTTCTCTCCTTTCTTTTACATCTGCAGCAGAATACTGATAGCTTTGTGTTGTTCCTTAAAGTCACAAAGGTTAATAATGTGAAGATCTAACTTTTGAGAGGTTAAAAGAAATCTGTTCTGGTTCAGATTTTCACTTGACTACCAGTCTGAATGACTAGCGATAGGCTGGGAATCCAGTTTTCTCTGAATACACATAGGAGAGAAGTCAGAAGAAAAAAAAAGAATTCTTATCTTCTGGCACAGGTAAGTTTTCTGTTTATGCCCATTTATTTTCAGGCATTTGGCACAGTGCTATAGAATTCCTACAACATTTTGGATTTTTACCTTAACGATGTGAAGAAATGAAAATGAAGAAATATAAGATTTTATTTCAGAGGGATAAAAGGAAGGAAGGCAAGAATATAATAAAAACCTTTATATAATTATATAATTATTGGAGAATGTTTGAATGAAATGTGGCACAGAATATTAGTAAATTATAAAATAAGAAAAATATGAATAGAAAGAAATTACATGTAGTACGATATGGACCCGAGAATTAGAAAACACATAAACATGAATTATGACTACATTTTAAAAATAACAACAACAAAAAAAACACCGCCCCACCTTTTTTTTTTTAAAGTGTATTCAAGAGAGGAGAAAAGAATGGAAAAGGATACAGTGAAAACAAGTTTCATTAAAGCTTATTTTTAAAAATAAAAATGTAAGGACTCCATTCAGATATATCACTTATATGAGTATTTCTATTTGTTGTGATTTAAGTTTATAATAAAATACTATTTTATTTTGTGTTATTTTATCTAATTGTATTTCCCACCAGTTAAATGTAAAAACAGCTTCCAACATCAGTAAAAGGTTTGAGTCTCAAATTCTCATCCACTATCCACCTCCTAGACCATTGAGATGATTATCAATCTGATATAGATATTATATATGCAATAAGATAAAACATTTTTTTCATATTAATCCTTTAAAATTTTATTTTAGAAACTAACAAATCCACATTTTCCTATATGATTACTGACCACAATATTCAAGCTCACCTAGTTTTATAGTTGGGCATAGGTAGGTTATAACTGCAGGACTAAAAGCTTTTCTTCTATTCAATTATAAGAATAATTTCAGTGGAAAGAGTCACTTCATACAATGTTTATAAGAAATAGTCTTCTTGGGGGCAGCTAGATGGCTCAGTGGCTAGAAAGCCAGGCCTACAGATGGGAAGTCTGGGTTTCAAACGTGGCCTCAAGATACTTCCTAGCTGGATAACCCTGGGTAAGTCAGTAAATCTCCTCCTTGTTTAGCCCTTACCACTCTTCTGCTTTGGAACCAATACACAGTATTGATTCTGAGATGGAAGGTAAGGTTAAAAAAAAAAGTAGCATTCCTTCTTAAAGAAAAAATCAAACAAAAAACCCCCAAAGGACCATAAATCAGAAGACCTAGATTCCAGTACTGGCCTGGTCATTAACTTTCTCAGTGATCTAACAAAATTTATATGCAATTGGGAAATATGTTATACAAAGTAGTGTGACCCAAACAAATGCCATCTTGGATCTATATCAAGGCTTATCAAGTCCTCAGAGAAAGGTCTTGAGGATTAATCTACAAATGATCCTGGATGTCTTGAGCCAGTCTTGCTGGATCCTAAGCCAAAGACTGAGGAAAAGGCAACAATGTACATCAATGGTGAAGGAAAGAATCCTTCTGGGGGAAGAATAGAAACAGAGTCCAGGCCGATCAAACCAAAGCTTACTGGAAACTACCCCATCCTTTTTTTATTGGGGGGAAAGGAGGGAGGAGAAGGAGAGGGCAGACATGACATGATACAATGACAACAGGGTAAAAGGATACTCTTAAGCCAGGGAAATTAGCTTAATCAGGGTCAACACTGAATAGAGTGAAATGTTATCAGTAAAATCATATCTTATCTTATACAATTGCTTTGCTTAATATCACAGTCATTTTCCAAGAAGATGATTTCAGAAAAAGCTAGAAAGAACTGCCAAAACTGAGCATCAGACAAAGTAACAGCAATATTGGACAATGATTATATGTGAAAACTTGGCTACTCTGAGCAATGCACTGATTTGGGAATGATATCCATTTCCTGTGAAAGAAATATTGGAGTTATCTATGACACTGGGGGGTGAGGGGGGAGAGATTGAGAGAGATGAGAGTTTGAGAGAGAGGGATGAGAGAGACTGAGAGAGAGATCCCAATCCCAATCCCTTCTATAACAATTGACATGCTAGTGATTTTCTTCTCTGTTCCAAGCCTGGCCATCACCAGCTCCTCATACTTCACCAAGTCTATCCATTTGTGGCATGGTACTTAGGGCCAAAATGACTAGATTCGTCAACTGGATCTAGGAGTAAGTATGGTTCCTAAACAAATATAAAAATGAAAAGCTAGAAATAAGTCATAAATGTGTATATTTGGCAGTCAATATTTAGTTTCCAGAAGCAGAATACAAAGAGGGTAAATGGGAAATGGGAACCCTGAACATAGGGAATAAAAAGGGAATTATGGCAGAATTTGATGTCTAGATACTGGTTTGACACTGACTTACAGAAAAACAACAAATTGTGGTTAGGGTCACCCCTTCCTTGCTAACAATATTTCTGATTCTTTTAAAGTGATTGTTAGATATTCCTTTTTTTTTTTTAACTTTAAAATATATTTTATTGGCATTTTTTTGTTTTAACTTTTATATTTCCCAATGTATTCCTCTCTCCCTACTGAAAGCTATCCCTCATAATGAAGGGGGGGAAAAAGGGTTGAGGGAGAAGTACAGAGAAACAAGCACATTGATAAAGCTTGATACTACTTGCACTGTTCCATACCCATAGTCTCCTATACCTAAGCAAAAGAGAGGGAGATACTGTCTAATAACTTGTCCTTCAAATTAAGTTTGGTCATTATAATTTCACAACACTCAAGGTTCAATTTTTAAAATTTTAATTTAAATTACTGTAACCATTGTGGCCACTGTTTATCTTACTCTGCTTATTTCTCTTTGTATCAGTTAATATGTCTTTTCTTCTTTATATTTATTATATTTGTACTGTATTATTTCTTATAGCACAATAATATTTTATTATACAAATGAGATATACTATCTTTTTCAAATGGGATGATCTATTAATGCTTGGTTTCCATTATAAAAAAATTCTTTAGATCCAGAATCAAAATTATGAGCAAAAATAAATGCTTCCCGATTCATTAGTTTTGAATGTGGTTTTGGGACCACTGATGTGAAATCTTAAAGAAATTGCGGTATTTGAAGCAATGCAGAGCTATGAACTGTGCTTCTTAAGATACTGAATGGGTGGTATAGGTATCTATTGCTTTTTTGCAAGCCTTTTGTACCACTTATAATTATGCTGTTAGAGTCTTTAAAGGGGAAAAAACAATTTATTCTTTTAAAATGTTCTAAATATAAATATAGAAAGCCAGAAAATAAACAGTAATTCAAATAGCTACATTTAAAAAATTATTTAAAGCAGTCTTAACTAATGTGTTGATGATGCTATTATATATTATAATCTATAACCTAAAAACCACCAGCCCCACCTCACCATGGGTAAGAAAGAAGAAATCTTGATGGCTAACAAACACTGAATTTTTACAGCCCAGCAGCAGAAAATTATTGAACATACAATGGTCTTAAAACCCAAATTTCCACCTCCATGTTGGTAGTTTCCTATAGTAATGCCATATTCATGGGACATAAACAAAAAGGCTGAAATAAGAATAATAGTTCACTTAAGGATGGGGAAAGGGTTGTAGGAGAGAGGATGGTTTGTTGGGTAGCATGGAACAAGATATATACTTCTAATCCATTAGATTTTTAAATGCCACTTTTTTTTTTTTTCAGAATTCACAAATTTATATGGGAGGAGGTAGAGGGAGGGGGAAAGAGAGAGAATTAAAGAGATGGGGGGCCTTATTCAAATTTAACTTCTGCATATATTGAGTTTTTTCTTTTTGATGCATTTTGATCTAAGAAGTAAACCCACAACATAAAAATAAATAGCAATATAATGCTAGTTAATATTATCTAGATGTCAAACAAATACAAAAAGTTCTATTTGTAAAGGGTTCCAAAAAGCTGAGCCTTAGAACATTCTATACTATTTTAAATGCTCTGCCAATATGACACGAAGAATACTAAGAAAACGCTTTTTGTACATTTTGAACTTTTTGATTAATCAAATCAATTCATCATGTATTTACTATTTGTAAAAAGTCCACAATTTTCTAAAAATGATGCCCATCTCTTCTCAACTTTTTGTAAATGAGACTAAAATAGTGAGACTTTCACTTTGTAAAGCAACTCTCCTTCATAATTCACCAGGAGAAACAAGAGAGTAAGGTGACCAGGAGCACAGACTTTATATGCCAAGTCATCCATTAGAGAAGCTCATGTTTCTATAACTATTAGAGGGGCTTAAGTTTGTATTATTTTCTTTTGCTCTTACCACTTCATCTCACAAAGTCTCCACCTTTAGAAACAAATGGCTCTTTATTTCAAAGAGTGTTTAATGTACATTATGGCTGTTAGTACTTAGTGATCAAGTAAATGGCACACTCTACCCTTCCATACCCCCACCCAGGTACCAAGAGGGTCAGATTATCCATTTATCAGCAAATAGTCAGAGTAGACAAGCATTTCAATCTCAGTCTCCCTCTTCTGTGGAAGCTTCATGAACGGCTGAGGGGAACACTTCAAAAATGAACCAGCTAAACAAACTTCCCAGCAGCACTTGACAGAGCTACACCTATTCTTCCCATTTCCAAAGCAGTACAGAATTAATTACCAGTTCTATGGATCTATTGTAAGTATAATAGACTAAAGAGCTATCACAGACACATTTATTGTAAAAGCACAATCCCAAGAGTGTCTAGTAGAGGGCCAAAACGATTAACACAAATGCTTTGTCAGATCAAAGATAAAACCTGCACCGCCCAAATGAGGAATGAATTAGAACAGTGGGTTATCTTTCAAATTAACCAGGGCAGTTAGTGAGGAAAATTTCATGAAAGTGTAATTCTTAGCCTTTGTGAATCCACACAGCAGGCATTCTGCCAGCTGACAAGATGATGAAATTTTCATGCTTAAAAAAAGCCTTCTTCATTTCCCAATTTAGATTAGCTAGTGTTTCTCTCTCTCTTTTTGTGTGTCTATTTGCTCTTCTGCTGCAGAATTTAAGAGTGGGGGGAATCATGGATCAATTTTTCACTGTAAAAATGAGTCTTAAAAAAATACTGTGAAAGCTTAGTGATGTAATCTTTAAACTGGCTTGTCATGATTTTTAAAAATATCAGTTCATATTTAACTATATACTGGGATCAACAAAGGCCAATATATGGCACTAGTACAATGACTGAGATTTTCAGTGGTAACATATGTAATTTTTGACATAGAAAATCACTGAACAAAAATATTAATACGTACTAGTTTTTGGTTGACTGTTCAAAAACTTAACAGTAAATGGGAAAACTGAGGTCTTATATGTGAGATGAAGTATATATTCATTTGCTATATATAAAAAGTATTGAATACATTACGGTTTTTTAAAGATTTAAATTGATTTCTACATGTATAGCACACATTCTAAATGAAGAAAAAGTGAGAGCTATTATCTTCCTTCAAATCATGACCCCTTCTCTCTCAACTAGCTTTGCTATACCTGCCTGCTCCAGAGCTAGGTTCCTGGCAATATTGGTTCCTGGCAGACTATTGGATCTCAGTAGCCCTCAACTTTGACTGTTTTCAGAGGCTTTGAGGCCTCAAAGGAAAAAGTGCTATACCTGCTTAAAACATTTATCTCAGCCATGAAGGCCCTTCCTAAATTCTAATTATTTTATATTGATACAGGTAAGACCACAAGGGAAACAGCATTTGGGTATATGGTTTTCAAATCCCAAACTCTGGGTCAATCAATCAGCTAACAAGTATTTATTAAGTGCCATTATATGCCTGACACTGGGCTAGGAATTACCAAAAGACAAAAATGAAACAGTACAGTTTAGAGTAATATTATCCTAATTTCAAAATAGAAAATTCTTTTAAATAGCTTTTACAGCTAAGTCAAAGCATATAGTATTCATACCACTCCTTTTTACTTACCCTTATTTATAATATCTTCAGACTCAAGAAAAATTAAGTTACAGTTAAATGATAGCAATCTGTTGTAAGGAATACTCATTCTGTGTCACCATTACTATGAAATGACACATCTGGTAGGCTGAAATTTCACTTCCTTTCAATAGAGTAATGAAAGGAATTTTATGTCATAGGATGATATCTACCACATTTCTTCCCTTCCCTTCTCTCAAATATAAATATATATATATATAATGAACTTTAAAATGATATTAATATCTCAAAAATCTATATAAATGTGAGATGTTATAATTTCTATTCATTGAGGCCTTCATCATTAATGTGGACTGCTAAAATAACCTACTAATTGAACTTCCTGATTCCAGTCTCCACTCCCTCCAATACTCTCCCCACAGCTGCCAAATTTTCCTAAAGTAAATATCTGATTCTATCACCCCCCCCCCCCATCAGGAGGCCCCCATGACCCTGTTTCCACTAGGTTAAAACAAACTCTCAGGCATTTAAAGCCTGTTAGGCAATTTGACTTGAATCTATCTTTCCTATGGTTATGTAAGCCTAACTTTCTGTACCCTGTATATGAGACTGTTACTAGAACCCTTTACCTTTCATACCTCTAAGTCATGGAATCCTTTAAAGTTTCAAACCAAGTGCTACCACCAGAAAAGATTTTCCTGATAAACTCAGCTGTTAGTCTACCCCAGCCCCCCAATCAATATGCATGTAGGTATATGTGTTTGGGGGAGGGAGGAAGAGAAAGAGAGAGAGACAGAGAGACAGACAGAGACACAGAGACAGAGACACAGAGAGAGACAGAGAGAGAAATGTGTATATTTCAATTTCTTATACCTCTATACATGTCTCCTGAAAAATAGAAATTCCTTAAGGGCAAAGACTATTTCAAATATACATTCCACCTAGAATATTGAATGACACTTAGAGGCAAAAGCCAACTGTCAACTTTCTACAACTAGAAACTGGTTATTCCTGATCCTTTTATTCTCTTTGTTTTGCTTATTTTCTAAACATTAAAAAAGCTCCTCAGGTAAAATCTGAAGTTCAAATATAATTCCTTGACAACAGTTTTCTAAAGATCTTATAAAAATCATATTAAAATTAATATCTGAAACAAGTTTGGGTCTGTGGTCTTTGCTAAATCATATTTTCTTCCCTTTATGAGAAAAGATAATTGAGAATGATTATATTTATAATCTGAGAAAGCTACAGGGAAAAAAAGGTCTTGAGTGAGAATTTCTATTAAATATTTATGAAATTTTAATCCAAGAGTCGAAGAAGTTCCTAAGTAGAAAGGTGGTGTGATGAGCTATCTATATTCTATCCAAGGGATAGCTGACATCTCATAGCCTAATATAAAAAGCACAGAACCTCAAAGAGCCCACCAGGAAATTTCTTGCCAAATCCAGAAATAAAGATAGATGACATAGGCAGTTTATTAAATGTTGGGTATGGAGAGGAGAATTAAGCTTCAATTACTCAAGGACATAAAGAAGCAACACCATCAACCTAAAGAGGAACACACGAATTTCAAAAGTGCTTATAGAATAGGAGACCTGAGTGCCTGCCATGAAAAAAGCACTCAGACCTGAGGACCCAGGCTTTTCATATTCAAATATGAAATCTGCAGAGAAATGAAGCACTTCTCTGTTCTGAAGGCAATAGAAAGACAAAAGTCTGAAACACTCCATTACTATAACACAAGACAAATACCAGCAAGTAGGCACTAATTTCAGAGAGGTAGTGTCTTCTTAACCCTACAGGGAAATTCAGTTCAATTCTGAACTTATAGCAGAGACTTTCAGAAATTTTGGAGACAATTCACAGAAAAGGAGTCACATAAAAAGACATCACAAAGGAAGGGCCCTAATGGAAAAGGGCCGAGTCCATGTAGTCTTCCATATGAAAGCTGGTGAGTTGTCTTGACATGTATGAAAATAACAACTCTGTAATGTGTTCTAGAAACCTTAAACTATGGAAAGGAACAAGTTCTTTAATCTGTGACTTTTTTTAATAGGAAAATTGTCCCTGGCTTAGGAAAGAATCCTACATTTTTTCTAGACTTTGATATATTATGCAATTATTCTAACTTAATTTGTCCAAATGTTATTTATTTATTAGAAAAGATGACAAATTTCTCTTGAGAATTATTGCTATACAAAGTTCATTGTGGAAGGCGTTCATCTTCTAAACATGGACAGAGAATTCAAATTATTTTACATAAGCCAAGATTATCTTCTTTTGTTGAGTAGGGCCTACAAATGGATAGTTGTAAAACTTAGATCTAGTTGACTTTGAAAGAAATAAAAGTCTACGATATATGTGCTGAGTATCAAAACTGGAAATGTGCTCCCTTAGATCAGATCAGTGATGTCAAATTCAAATAAAAATAGGGCCACTAGCCTGTAGAATAGGATCCCTATGGGCTGCATGTTGCCTTAGAAAACCCCTTGCTAATATTACTATACTTTAATGCATTTAATCTGGTTCTGCCTTACTTGGGAATGTTGTGGGCTGCAGGTGCTCCACAAACTGCATACTTCTGCCTTAAATAAATTTTGTTCCCAACTTATTGTTCATAACAAAATAATATATATAGGATCGAGTAGTTGAATGTTTTATATTTCATTATCCTCTTTAGACTAAATTAATGCTAAAAGATAAAAATTCAATTCAATGTTTAGAAAATATGAATCACTGACCAGGAATTGTAATACTGCAGCAGCTGTTTTTCTTTTTTTCTCTCTCTCTCTCCAGATCACAGACATAAGTCATACTACTTTACATTGATGAGTAGCAGTATTTTTAAAATCAGGAGGTAAAGGGGAGTGATTTATACTGGCTATATACAGTAAAAGCTATGTAATAAATCCAAGTCATTTTTTTTTCCTAATGCCTTGCCTTAAAAACTTCTTTTTAATGTGAAAAGTAAAGTTAGTTTATAAGTAATGTGACAATCTAATTCCTAAAAGACAGACAAAATCTTTAAATAATCAAAAGTTCTAAAAGGATAAATCCTATGATTTCAGCGGTATCAAGAACTCTCAGATGGGGGTATGATACCAATTACTTTTCTGTAACTTTTTTTATGTACTACTTATAGCACTGAAAACTTAACGGATCAGTCCATGGTTAAAAAGCTACCATGTGTGTGAGATACGATATGAATTCAGATCTTCCTGTTTCTAAGACCAACTTTTTCTATCTGCTATTCTGCACTACAAATAATCAGCATAGAAGAAAAGGGCAATACTGAGTGGAAGTTTTATTTCTGTTTAATCTTGATGAGAGGAAAAAAAGCTTATTCATATGAAACTTTTTTAAGAAAGGGTTTTGTTTTTCTTTATAACTGAAGAAAATTTTTATGACCCAGATGGCTTAAAAGAAGTTTCTGCCATTTTTCAGAAAGTATTTCTCGCCATCAGAAATAGTGTCTTAAAAGATAGCTAAATTGTACTTAACTATAAAAGATATTTCCTTTAATTTCTTCCAAATAATTACCATTTAAAATGTTGTGGACTACTATATATAATAGAAACAACTACCAACCAACTTGTTAGATAGCAACATAGGATTGTCATATTTATTGAAATGTTTATACATAATTTTTTGCAGTCAAGGCTTTTTGGGTCTTGTTTTATATATTGCCAAGTATTTCCTAATTGTATTTTTCTTTTTTGTTAAAAGAAAAAGTCCAAGTTTTTATAAAGGTATTTTTTATTTCATGAAATGGATGTTCTTCCCAACAAAAACACCCAAATCTTTCTTAATAGAGCTATTTTACATTTTGAAAAACACCTTCCATAAGTATTTTCAACAAATTATTTTAAAAATTATGAATTTCAAAAGAAAAACACAAAACCATGAATATTCACTTTAACAAGAATTATCAGACCCAATCAAATAAACTTTCCATATGTGTATTATAAATGTGACACACATATAAACAACACACACACACACACACACACACACACACACAGGCTCATATGGATACTTACACTGTAGTATTTTTTAATACAGCGTCTGATATCCAGGATTAACTTATTATTCAGTTGGTCTGTAAAGGTCATAGGTGAAGCTTTACAATCTATATTACAGCAACGAAACAAGCTGGGTTCTATCTGGGTTCCCTGCAAAGAAGAAAAAGGAAGTAGAGACAGACAAGAACACAGAAAGTTTCTGCAAAATTATGTAATGATTTAATGTCTATAGAAATGGTATACTGTCCTATTGCTCAATACCCTCAATTCACTTTATTGGATATTTTTCAAGCTCATTTTTTGGACACTTCCCCCTCTAGAGCCTGTTTAGACACAGTTCCCTTTTCTTTCTATCATCTCCATGGAGTAAGAAGTTGATTTTTAAAAATGTTTTTTCATGTGTCAGTGTTCCTCTTTCAATAAATAGTGTTGAATAAAAATAATTTAGCAGAATCTATGGCAAAAATCAATTTTCTCCAACAAACCAACCATGTCTTTTTTTTTTATCAGAAATATCCTTTCCAGGAATATTGATTTACATCTGTAAATCTGTCCTTATGAGTACCAAATATCAAGATATATTAATACTCCACATGATATTAGTTGACTATCATATATGTTGTTTTAGTTCATGTTTTAGAGGAAAGCAAAGAAGTAAAAAGCATTATACCTCAAAGAAACATTTCTATTTTTTAGGTATTCATATTAAAATTTCTCTAAATTCTCAAATAGTTTTCTAGAGATAAAGTGGAGAGTTTTATGTTAATTATCAGCAATCAGAAACGTTTCTTTTATTTTCCTTCCTTATACATAATAGAGTAAGCAATTCATTCAGGTAAACAGGTTTGTTGGGGTTTCCCTCATTTCTGTCTACCTCAGCCCCCTCCCACCATGTTGATAGTAAAAAAAATCTGTGCTTTTCTGATTCAATCTGGCAGACACCCCCCCACCCACAACACTAAGCAATTCCAGGTGGAAGAGATTTTAAAGCTTGACATCCGCTCTTCCACAGTTAGCCCATCTGCAAGTCGTCAAGCCTCCATGCAATTAACTATCTTATTTACAGCTGTAATGAAGCAAAAGTCAAGGATTTAGCAAAGTATTGCTGATCTGTGTCTGCCTTTTCTTCTCACTTGCTTCCAAAGACTGCTTTGTTTTGATTTTTTGAAAAATGCAAAACATCTGCTGTTTGTCCAAATTAACTTAAAATAATTACTTTTAATTTAGATAAAAGATACATTTTCTTTCAGCTTCAAGGTTTTGCACCACTCTACTGCTTACTAATTTGCCAATGGCTAATATGTGCATAACACTGCAGTAGAGTTAAATAAGTTGGCCAAGCTTCAAGTTCGGAGCCAAGGTCAGTGATATATTTTTTGGCAGTGCTTCTTGGAAGGAATGTCTCCCTATGACTTTTTTATGTCTGATATTCAAAGACAGCAGGCAAGATAACAGTGCAGTACCTTTGTCAAAAAGGAGGTAAGTGGGATGGGAAAAGATAAGTAAAAACTTTTCAAAAACTCTTAGTTCCCATTAATGTGATTTAGGATAAAGGAAAATATTACCACAAGCTTTAAAAAATGGGGGGGGGGGGGGAATTCAGGCTACTAATTAAGGAAATTTCAAAAATAGTTTAAAATAACTTGGAATTTAAAAGCAATGCCATTTTAAAATGAAGGCCAACAGTTCAAAAGAATTAAAAAATATATAAACACATTGAAAGAAAAGTTTTCCTTTTTAATTTTTAAAAAATTTTCAAGGTTTTGAAGAATAAACTCCTTTTTTATAATCTTCAAACCCATTCAGCATGATTTTTTCCTCAATCTCCCCCATATTTAAAAAAATCAAAAGAAATGAAAGCCCATTTCCAATAGTTTTGAACACCAAAACAATTAGAAAAAAGTAACTAACCGAACCATCAAAGACACCATCACAAATGTTCTCAGTTCCACATTTAGGGCAAGAAAATTTGAATCTTTCACAGTCCCTATATTTCTCTTCATCACTGAGTTGTGCTGGGCCACCAAGTAAGGCATCATTCTCTTCATCTTTATGGTAATGTTGATGAACTCTGAATTGAGTAGGATCCAGTCCTATTAATATGAAATAAAAAAGAAAGGATCAGAAAGGCGTATTTATTTGGCTTCTCCCATCCAAAAAAGAAATAACTCAGAAAGCAGAAATAAACCTTAAGAAACAATGATCCATAACACATATATAAAGCTGTAAGCAAAATATAATTTTAACCTAAGATAAGGCCCGTATTCCTATCACATGGAAAAATGACTGTTTATACATAAAACAAACTGCGTTAATAAAAGGTGGGAATATGCCGCAAATACATTTGGTTACTGAAGGAACTGCTTCCATAGGATGGGCTTATTATTTTCTTTAAATTAGATTGAAAAACCTCAAATATAACAATATTTATAATTACCAGAAAATATTCATCTAAATAAATGTCAGCATTAAAACAGAAACAGAGACTAAAAAGCCCATTAAAGTAAATATGTTCAGTGATATTACAACTCCTTCAAGACCAGACACAACAGCAAAGCCTGATTTCAATGCAGTGGTCGATTTCATCTTGGCTCAGTGGTTAACAGCATGTAGGTTGCAATCTAATGCAGTGGTTAAAATTCAGTAGCATTTGAAGCAAAATGCAATATGGCTTTTTGGTTGACATAATTCAGAAACTTAGAATAACTATAAAAATAACAAGAATGCTGATTTTATAAGACAACAAAAAGAAAATGGCCTCTAAATCGCCAAGAACACATTCAACATATCATTGGGGAAAAATAAAAATCAATCACTGCATTGTTTTATATTCTTTTTTTCTTGCAAACTATTTAAAAGAAACAGCAATTTCTTTAAATTAACAAGATTAATTTATCTTTGGCAAATATAACTGTCAACATGTACAACCCAATAACATATGTAAGTATAAGAACTCAATAGTATAATAAATAATATAATATATTATATACATATAATATAATAAAACATTATAAAAGCAATCCAAAGAAAAACTTAACTCCAGATCTGAGGGAAAAATAATGAAAAAAGATTTATATTTATCTTGTCTAGAAGTAAACTGAAAATGCATTAAGCCAGCAAGAGGTTCACAATTAATGTATGGATATTATTTCATGGACATTAATGGAGATACTTAGGTGTTGTTACACACACACACACACTCTCTCTCTCTCTCTCTCTGTCTCTCTCTCTCTCTCTAAGCAACCTATCCATTTAATTCTGCCTATATACGTATTAAAACGAGATATAACACAGGTATATAAGGGAGTTTCATAAGCTACTGTCCTTTGATATGAATCAATGCTCAACACTTTCAAAAGAGATGGCATATTTTCTTAAAATATAAATATCTCTAAAGGTTACCAATATATACATTTTTAAATGACTTCGTCACCAGGATTTTATACTATTATGGACTCCTGTCCTAAAGGATTCAATGTACATTTATACTTAAAAGTTGTTGTCAAGCATAATGAATACCCCAACAGAATAACAACTCATTTACATTACACTTTAAGATTTGACCTCAAAAATAAACATTAATGGTCAAGGTTGGGTAAGGGGTAAAGCAAAGTCAGAGAACAATAATGACTTTGAGGAGACTTTCTCTTGATAGAGAAGAATAATGTTCTTATTTTTAAAATATCGTCTAGCAAATTTTGATTGGAAACTCATCACAGTATCTGTGTCAAAATTGTGTATTAATATTTTTCCATTCTATATGTTCCCAACATTCATTTTGTTTTAGTAATGATTGTGGGGTTTAATCATAGGTAACCTTTTAAATAAATACTTTAGTCAAAAACAGAGTAAAAAATTGTTACACTGGCTTTATAATTCTATGAGCTAGACAGAACAGCAAGCTATATCAATAATATGTGGATTACTCTTTTCCTGGACCATACGATTTTTCACTTAATTGATCTGAGTACACCAAGTTGAATCTACCTGGAGTGGGGCAAAATGCCCTTTTGGTAAAGAAAACCTAGATGCCGCATTACTACTCATATACATTCTTTTTGACTCTACCTAAAGGCTTCCATTTACATAGCCAAGTTTTATCTTAATATGGCACTAACAAAACTGACTCATCTTCCTCATTATTTAAAATTTATTTAGAGGCTGAAATATACTTTTCTGAGTATATCATCACATTATTATGCAAGTCAATTTAAAAAACTAATCCATTAACTGGGAATGCAACTAACAAAAATAGAAAAGCAACAAATTAAAGTAACAACAAAACCCACCAAATAAAAACTCTGAAAAGTCAAAGATTAAGAAAAATAAACAAACTAGTAATCTGTTAATAGATAATCTGATTTTTTTTTTAATGGAAGAAAATCCAGGGTGGCTTTCAGCTCAGGAATTTTGAACTTCATTAGGGCTAAAAGTAAATCAGGTGTCTAAACTACTAAATCTAGAACCTATATGGAGAGCTCCTGAGAGCAGAGGGCACTGAGCTGACTAAATAGAGATGACCTGGGGCCCAGGATGGAAAAGAAGCAGGTCAGAGCTCCCATGCTAATCTGCAATGGGATCATGTCTTTGAGTGCCCACTGTACTTGTGCTCTGGGTAAAAGAATCTTTTAAAAAATGTCAATGTCAAATATAAAAAAGGAGAATTCACAACATATTATAAAGTTCTTTTTACCCAATTACATACTAACAAAAATAAATGGTGAATGCTCATTTTATATGAACAAAAATAATTGAATTTACAATATAAAACACAAAATCAAGATTACTGGAATAAGGAAACAGAAAATTTTAATTGCCATTCTTAGAAGAAGACATTAAAAAATCCTATCAACGAGCTTCAGAAGAGGAGGGCAGAGGATAGAACCCAAAAGATTTAGAAGTAAATTCTAGCAAACATTCAAAGAATAATTACTATTATATATAACAAAGAACAATTCTAATATTAAATAATCTATAAAATATAATTCTTACAAAATTCCTTCCTCAATATAAATGCAGTTGTGATACCTAAATCTAGGAGATAAGACAGAAAAAGAAAACTATAGGCCAAGTTTCCTAATGAACATTAAAACAAAAATATTGAATGAAAATGACTATGAAAGAAACTATATCAACATTTAAAAGATAATACATGATGACCAGGTTGGATTTAAACCAAGAATGAGTGAGGGCTCAATAAAAGAAAAAGTATAATAATAAAAGATCACAATAATAAAAAACTAACCGATTACATAAAAAAATGCACAAAAAAGCAAAAATATTGAATGAAAATGACTATGAAAGAAACTATATCAACACTTAAAAGATAATACATGATGACCAGGTTGGATTTAAACTAAGAATGAGTGAGGGCTCAATAAAAGAAAAAGTATAACAATAAAAGATCACAATAATAAAAAAACTAACCGATTACATCAAAAAATGCACAAAAAAGCTTCTGACAAAATTCCTAGAGGTTTTTCCAATAAGATCAGGGGTAAAGCAATGATGTCCATTATCATAAATATTACTTGATATGGTAATAGAAATACTACCAAAGCAATAAGACAAGAAAAAAGAAATTGAGGGAATAAGCATAGGTAAAGAATAAACAAAATTACTGCCTTTGGATTTCAAGTTTGCATGCCCAAACTACAACTTAGATTCCTGTGAGCACCTCGCATTACCCCAGAGAGTAAAACTGCTAGCTAGTGAAAGTGGCTGGACAGAAGGGCGGAGCATGTAAAAAAAAAATGCAACCTCTGAAGCTGGGAAGAGGGGGAACAGGGCAACCCTTCTCCACCTCACACCAGCTTGGAACGCATGCTAATATTTCATCAACTCTGATCTAGAAGATACTAGAGAATAACAGGAAGCAGCTAGGTGGCTCAATGAGCCAGGCCCAGAGATGGGAGATCATGGTTCAAATCTGACCAGAGATACTTCCTAGCTGTGTGACCCTGGATACGTCACTTATCTCCATTGCCCATTCCTTATTGCTCTACTGCCTTTTTATTTCCCTCAATAACTTTTTTATTATATGTGTGATATATATTGTCTTCCATGTCATGAGCAATATGGAAATATGTATTGCATGATAGCACTGGTATAACTGGTATCAGACTATTTACCACCTCAGGGATGGGGAGACAGGAGGGAGAGTAACTGGAATAGCAAAATGTCAGATAACAATTGTCAAAAATTGTTTCTATATGTAATTGGCAAAAAAAAAATTTTTTTTAAATAAAGCATTGGCAAAAAAAAAGGAAATACAGATAGATCTAAATAATTGGAAATATTTTAATTGCTCATAGTTAGCCAGTCCAATTTAATAAAAATGGTATTATCATCTAAATGTATTTGTTCAGGACTAAACCAATCAAACACTCAGTGTTACATGGTAGATCAAGGAAAATAATAACAATGTATATGATGGAACAAAAGTGGGGGAAAAAAAAGTCATGGTTAATAATAGAAAAGGGACATATGGGAAGAATGGAGACTAGTAGTATCAGAATCCAAGCTATATAGCAGTATTCATCAGATCTATTTAAAATTGGTTAAAAACAGAAGGAATTAGGTACACAAGTCCCAAAAGCAAATGAATGCAGCAACATAGTTTTGGATAAACCCCCTAACCCCAACTACTGGGATACGGTCTCAGTATTCTGTTGAGTAAATTGGAAAACTATCTGGCAGAAATTTCAAGTCAGACCAATATCTCATCCCATATACTATAATATACTCCTAAAGAGATGGATTTTGACATAAAAGTTCATATCACAAACAGATTAGAGGAGCAGTTAGTTACATTTTGTAACCAAGGAAAGGGAAAGAATTCATGATAAAACAATGGACAGAAGATAAAATGGACAATTTTGATAAGATAAAACTTGTATACCACAAAAATCACAACACTTAAAATTATAAGGAAAACAGCCGGGGGGGGGGGGGGGGGGGAGGAAGTATTTGAAGCAAGTTTGTCTGATGAAAGTCCAAAACACATGTAAGTAAACCAAATATAGATGAACAAGAGCCATTTTCTAAAGAAGAATGGTTAAAGAATATGAATAAACAGTTTTCAAGGAAACTCAAATGCTCAAAATCACTAAGAAAAATGTCAATTAAAACAATTTGGGGGGCGGCGGGCGGCTGGGTAGTTCAGTGGATTGAGAGCCAGGCCTAGAGATGGGAGGTCCTAGGTTCAAATCTGGCCTCAGTTGCTTCCCACCTGTGTGACCCTGGGCAAGTCACTTAACCCCCATTGCCTAGCCCTTAGTACTCTTCTGCCTTGGAATCAATACATAATATTGATTCCAAGATGGAAGGGAAGGATTTTAAAAAACAAATGAACCAAAACAACAACAACAACAAAAAAACAATTTCGGTTCCAACTCATAGTGATCCCATTTGCAAAGATTGTTTTATAAAAGTAAAACAAAAGAAATTGAATATGGGAGAACTAATACCCTGCTAGTAAAACTTTATTCTGGAAAGTAACTTGGAATTATACCCAAAAAATCATTAAACAATTTCCAAGGGCACAAAATCTGGCAACCCGAAAGAGATTAAAAAAGGATGGCAAACAACCCAAAATGTACAAAAACATTCAGAGCAGCATTTTTTGCTGTAGTAAGGAATCAGAAACTAATGTGGTATCCATCAAATAATAGGGAATTGAGTAAGTTATGATAAGTTATGGGTGTAACAGAATATGATATCCTCGTGCGAATGATAGAACCTCATGAGAAATGACAAAAAAGAAATTTGAGATGTATTTGAACTAAAGAGGAACAAAGCAAACAGAACCAGGAGAACAAAATATACATTGTAAACAACACTATAATAAAGAAAAATGTTGAAAGACTTAAGAACTCTGGCCAGTGAAATGAACAACCATGAATCCAAAGAACTAAAAGAAAAATATCTACTTTCTGACATAGAGAAAGTGACTAAAATTCTGCCATGAGTCAGATATTTTCAGATATGGCCAATATGTTGATCTGTTTTGAATGACTGTTTTATTTCTCTGCTATAAGGAAAAATTTAGAGAGTCAGAGGTGGTAAAGATAATTAAGAAGAAGGGGTAATCAAGATGCAAAAAAAAAGAGAGGGAATGGGGGTAAAAATATAATAAGAATGTCATTATGGAAACATAAAGAAAAAGCATGCACACCTATGCATGTGTGCAACAAACATACACCTACACACACATACACATACCATAATCCATGATGAATTCCAAGGGGAAACAGGCAAGGACAGCATTGAAATTACCATGTTTAATTTATTATATATCTTTAAAAAACCCAGGGTATAAAGGTTTGTTGTTTTACATACAATCCTCTTTTTCTGTTCTTCTTTGTATAGAGACATATTATTGATCTTTAAAAATTGTTATACTTAATATGCATCAAATACAAAGATTTTTTTTGTCATGACAAGAAAAAAAACTGAGAATGAACCTACAAGAAAGTGACAATTCTAGGTTAGTGGCAATGTCAAAAAAAATTTCAGCAGAATGTATTTGGGGAGCCAGCTCTTAATTCTAGGAGGAAAATGTCAGACAAGTATTTTAAATATTTCTTCATAAGAAAGTAAACAATAAGATATTTTTAAAATGTGTTAACTGGAAAAATGCTGTCAAGGAAGGAAGAATGGTTTGGCGTATATAGATGTAAAATTCAAAAGTTTTGTTTCAAGAGATGCTTTTATCTAATGTATTCTTAAACTGCTTATAGTTTGCACTCTCCATATGTCTAAGTTTCTGTGCTTATACCATAATTCTTTTGGGCTAGAGTGAAACAAAGAAAAAAAACGTATCTGGTGCTGCCACCTAGGGGTAGAGCTTTTTAATTTTAAAACACGTGCTCAAAACAGAAGATAAAACATTGGTTATTTATTACTCAAAAATTGCTGACACAATTATCAGACCTGATACTCCAAAGCAGAATCTTTATTGTCATATTCATCTTACATGCTTCAGACTTGCCCCCCTCACGCCGCAAAAAAGCAAAGAAATACAATGGGATACACATTGAGACCACTGTACTTAAAAAGCAGAACCGAACAGTAACCAAATTAGTTCTGGGCTAATGGGTAGAAAACTAAATTCCAGATTGCAAACTTCTTGCATAAACCACTTCCCCTGGATGATAGGGATTAAGGAACAAAGATGATACAGTACTTAGAGAAAAGAGCTTCTATTTACAAGGGAATGTTTTTGACAGACCACCTTACATGTTTACTAACACATAGAACCAATTAAGAGACATTCATTCTCTGCCTGAAGAAAAAGTAGTCACTTCTTGAAATATAAATCCGTGATTTATCTTACAATAAATAGGCATAATGGAACTATTTACTTTTTTTCTATTATTATTATCATCTAGAACATGAGGACCATACCAGATATAGTACATACTTCACAACTTTGTGATGAGAAGCAAATAAAAATGTATATAAAATATTTTGCAAGTCTGAAAATATACAAATGCCTATTTTTATTATTTAAAATGACTTTTAAGAATAATATATGCCTCCTTTTAAAATGTATATTTATAAAACATGTTTGAATGACTTTAGCAATACTACTTTATTCAAAACCTCCATAATCCTGGCCAACTAAAGCAAATGTGTTTTTTGGATGAATCATCTTTTTCACTATTTCCTTCCAGCTATAAGCTTAGCTGTTCAACTGTTTGGATGGTTATTGATTTGTTCAGACT
Organism: Monodelphis domestica; assembly: GCF_027887165.1. NCBI lineage: Eukaryota > Metazoa > Chordata > Mammalia > Didelphimorphia > Didelphidae > Monodelphis > Monodelphis domestica. Next base: position 47,220,444 of record NC_077230.1, on the reverse strand, counting down.
AGCTTTTTAAAAAGTACATTTACCTGCATTCTCCCAAGGTGAATACTATTGTCTGTTATTAACTATACAGATATATGTATAATTGTATATATGTATATATGAATGTATATGTATATCCACATATATAAATCGGATTACCTATAAAATAATGTCTCTATCCCCTACTAAAAACCCATAAGTGGAAGTGCAACCAATAATGGTAGAACCAATTCTAAATTATTCATGTTAATGACCAAATGGAAAACTTGAATAAATAGAAAACTCCCAGATAATCAAATTCACGATCCTGAATTTAGCAATTCACCTATTTTTTATCCTTTAGTAAATTCACTGTTAACAAATAGTCAAACTAATTGATTTACTTTCATGGATTCCCTCTTTTTGTACTTAGAAACAGAAATACTAAAAAGCACCCAAATGAGAAAACTCAGTCCAAGTGAAATACTGTTATAGAATCTCTGTATCCTTGTGCAATAACTATGTTTTGACCAGTTATTTGTACAGTAAAAATATAGGGACTTGTTAGCTAAACAGGTCTTTCTGTGAATCTTTTCATTTAAAAAAAAAAACAACTTATTTCATAAAATGAATAATATTTATCATTATGTAAATAGAGTTGACTGATAGCAAACACTGAAAATAAACTATCATGAAGGAGTTAAATTTACTGCAACATTTAACTTGGTGTAAAATGTATTGAAGATGTTACTTTTAAAGTTAGCATATACAGTTTTCCATATACATAAAGGTCAACTTGAAATAACTTTCACATTAGCTTTCATTCTATTGACACATTTCTAAAGTGTCTAAATTTACTACTAAAATTTCAGTGAAAATTAATCAATCATAAGGGTTAAAGAAGAGGGCATTGACACTAGGAGCTAAAGGGATCAGGAAGGTTTTCATGTTGAAAATTGTATTTAAGCTAAGTTTCTACAGAAACAAGGGTTTCAAAGAAGCAGAACCAAGGAGGTAATTTATTTTAGGCATGGGGAGAAGACGGTACAAAGAGATAGAGAAGAGATGGAACATTTGTGTGTAAGGAAGGCCAGTCTGGTAAGTCTGTAGAGTACAAGAAGAAGAATAGTATATAACAAGATTAGAATATAGTATAGTAAATCCATATTGACCGTAAAAAGTAAAAAAAATGGAGTTTATTTGGGTCCTAAAGGCAATAGAGAGTCATTGGAGTTGGTTGAGGAAGGGAGGGAAATGGTCAGACTTGATCTGGAAAACAACTGAATAGAATCATACCTCCTCCTTTACCCTTTTTTTGGTATTATTTCCTTTTTCTTTTTCTCTCCTTTTTCTCTTTCACCTTAAAAATCCCTCTCCCAGCCATTCATTAGACTTGCCAATGAAACCCAAAGGCATTATGTAGGCCTACTGGAGGCCTTCAGTATTTAAGAGTTTAAGGACCTTTGTTTTAAAGCAGGGATTTTTAGCCTGGGGTCCACAGCTACCAAAAAGTCTGGGGACAGATGTCAGTATGTCTATAAAACTGAAAGGAAAACAAATTACATCTTTATTTTCACTAACCTCTAACTGAAAATTATAATTTCCTTCAATTATGAATGTAGGTAATACAAAATTCTTTTGACCATTGTCATAGGTTTCATCAGTCTGCTGATATGGTCCACAATACAGAAGTTTTTAAGAAATTACTTTAAAGTAGAGCTATTCCCTCTAAAACAGGCTCTTTGAAAACCCATTAAAGTTTACTGGCTAGTTTCTGAATCACCATTTCCATGCTTGAGTTATCATAACACATTATATCTCTGAGAATAGTTTAAACATGGCGGGTGGTGGTGGTGGTGGTGGTTGTTTGCTATCTGTTATACAAAATGACCTGCCCAGGTTTACACAGTGTCAGGCAACTCTCTAATACCATAAGTTTCAGAAAAAATGCCAAAGATTTACACTGGTGGAGTCATTCACTAGTTAAATTACAAGCTACCACCCACCCCAAAAGGTAGGCATTATACAGCAAGACAGAAAACAAATCCATAATTTGTATCTTGCAAAGATTATTTGTTAAGTTCTGCAGTTCCGTGATACAATTCTGATGCTAATTAAAAATACTGATAGCTATAATTTATATAACATTTAAGTTTGCAAACACCTATCTTACATTTCTCTCATGTTATCTACAGAATTACCCTGTAATGGAGTTGTTAATACTCCTAATTTTATAGATATGGGAACTGAAAAATGAGAAGACAAATGGCTAGTAAGTGACTTGATACAGGATTTGAACTCTTCTGGGCTCCAAATCTAACTCTAGGTCATTACACCAGCAATGACCTAGTTCTATCTTCACAAACTCAGTTGTGTGATCTTGAGCAAATAAATCCCTTCATTTCTGGGCCTCAATTTCTTGATGTGTAATTGTGGGAACTGGACCAACAGCTCTAAACAGCTCTCAATCTATGACCCTATGACCCTGGAAAAATATACTTTGAGGGTTATGCTACCTTCATTATCATTGTAAGAATGAGATTATACAAATTTAAAGTCCAGTTATTATGAAAACCAAGAGTTTTTCATTATTTTAAAAACCACAGACTTGAAGTAAACTGATTTTTACATAGGTCTTTTCTATTGGGTGCTTGATTATTGTGTGAATAATTTATCCTGTCTCATCCATCCTAAAATACATACAGTTCACATTACAATAAGAAGGAAAGAAATCTACATTTTGGAGAACAAAAGCTAAATGGGTACCAAATTTCAGTTCTGATGACACCTATAGAGTTATTCTTTCTCTTCAGGAATGGAACATAGTACAATGTGGTTCTTTACAAATTCAATATCAATTATATAACATAGGGTCTACAACAAAAGAACATTTACCTGAGATGAAGACTTAACCAACATAAACTTATTAAGCATTTAAAACATGATTTTTATAGCTTATATCGTTCAATATATATCCTATGCCATCATTAGAGTATCTATAATATTTTTATTCAGTAAATTCTAACATTTTTTTTTGTTAAAATAGCCATCCTCTAATCAACATATAGCAAGAAATGCAGGATATAGTCTAGTGGTTAGATATCATCTTGTTATGGAGAAATATCCAGAGAATTTATTAATTTTTGTAAAGAGAAATCACAGGATAAATTCAGCATTGGAAGCTTGGTTATCTTTTAAAGGAACACAATAGGAAAAAAGCCATGGGGGGGGGGGGGGGGGGGGAATGGATGAGAAATAAAGTTGATTTCCATAAAAAAGCCTCAAAAATAAAAATTGTGAACTTAATTTTCTTAAATGAAATTGTCATTATTCTAGATTTCTTTGTAACAGCTAGCAAACTTCACTGAAGTTCCTACACTGTAATACACTTCATTAATCAAAGATATAAACTACATTAAAAGCAAGAGAATTATTTTATGTCTGTCATTAGGCAGTCGGAGGGCTTGTATTTTATGTATACATTTGTACACTTCAACTTATTTAACAGTGTCAGCTCACTAACTGCAGTTTTTAAAGAAGAAAACAGATTTAGAATTTTAAAAACAAATTACAGTAATTTTATGCCTACAGCTTACATCTCTTAGAAGCCACTCACTCACCTAATACTCTCCTCATTATCACCACCACTTACCTCCCCCACCTTTTTTCAAGACAGCAAACCTCCCATATTCCAGGCTTCCCAACCTTCAGTGTGAAGAGTAGCTACATTTTCATTTTGGAGCAATAGGAAGCGAGATATTGGATCACAGGAATGTTCAAATCCCTTTTTGACCAGAGCATGTTCCTTAGTAAGGGAAAGGTGGGAATGCTAGTAAATGGCCTGAAGTAATTCCTCATTCAAACTTCCTAAGCAAGGATTATGTATTATAGATTCTACTGACTGAAGATTACTGCCCTATACCCAACTAACCCTGAAACTGCCACTGACAGATGTCATTGTCTAATGGAAACAGTCTAACTAATATTCCTAAAGAGGGTCTACAGATTACAAAGTGAGCTGATGTGGCGTTGAAAGCAAAGAAATCAAAAGGTACATCTTTCTTTTTCCTCCCCAAATGTTCCCACTTATATCAGAGGCAATAAGGAAAGGAGATGGGGGAAAAATGGAAATAGTGTTGGATTTGTAACTGGAGGATTTAGGTTCAACTTCTAGCTCTGGTACTTACTAAGTGATCTTCTCCCCTAGTTTTCTCATCTGTAGGGGGGAATTAGATTAGTTGGTCTCCAACATCTCTTCTAACTTTAAAACTATAATCCTAAAAAGGAATGAACTGGGTGCTCAGAGGAGAAAGTACAATGATACACAAATGAATTAAAGTTTTCTAATTTAGGAGAAAAAAAAAGAGGCCAGATGGTAGAAATGACAGACTTGATGGAGATGAAGTTTGACTTTGGTTGCTAACAAAACTCTAGAACTGGTAACTAAAATAAAGATCTATGAGGACATTTAAAGGCAGGGAGGGGTGGCCTAAGATCCAAGAGAGCTTCAATGGGCATATATCATGCCAGCCTCACCTCATTTCCTTTTTGGCAGGGCCTTGTACCAAACTAAGTAGAGGTAAAAGAGAATGCTGTGCTTGGAACAGGAAGACCAAGGTTCAAATCCAAACTCTATATTTATAAGCTGTCATAGAACTTCTTTGTATCTCCCTAAAATGTAGGATTGGCAACTGCATTGGAAGGTAGAGTTACCATATCAAGAGTTTCCTATGCTGAGGAAATCATGAATCTTTCAAAAAATCTGCTCAACTGATAGGAATAAGGGGGAAGCCATAGAAAACATACCAAAACTTCAGTAAGATGTTTAACAGCCAGGTGTAACAGTGCATGTCTATGTTCCCTGCTCCTGGGGCAGGCTAGGTTTGCACTAGGAATACAGCTGACACTGTGTCCACTCTAAGTCTGTAAGCCCCTGGGAGCAGGATTGGGCTGGGGTTGGGATGTCAGTGGTGTCAAAAAGGCTGTCTAAGAAGGGGTAAATCAGCTAAGGAAAGAAGCAGAATGGCAATCATCAGCAGTGAGACGGATTCTGTGAGTAGTTCTGGTATTTCTAGTCCAGATAAGATAGAGACACAGAATCAAGGGGAGAAAGGACTTTTTTTTAAAGTCACACATATATTTCTTCTGGACAAGATAAAGGGATATGAGCTTAATAATAATAACTGAATGGATGAAAAACTGCTTGAATAGCAGAGTGGTAACAAGATGAATGAACAAAACCATAAAACTACTGCTATCCTGGGCTCTTTTAAAAGGTACAAAAAAGGAAGTTGATAGTCTCCCTATATTTCAGACTGCTGGAAAATTGTGCTCAGTTCTGAGTGACCAATTTAAGGAAGAATATATTTGTCAATACAAACTGTATAGAAGAGGATTACTAGTATGATGAAAGGACTTGAAACCATAACCCAAAAGAAAGTGGGGATGCTTAGTTTACAAAGAAGACTAAGATCAACAGAGGATATTAGAGCTGTCTTCAAGTTAATGAAGGACTATGATGAGAAAAAAGCAGCAAAATTATTCTTAAGAAAAAGCAGAGCTAGGGGGCAGCTGGGTAGCTCAGTGAATTGAGAGCCAGTCCTAGAGACGGGAGGTCCTAGGTTCAAATCTGACCTCAGACACTTCCCAGCTGTGTGACCCTGGGCAAGTCACTTGACCCCCATTGCCTAGCCCTTACCACTCTTCTGCCTTGGAGCCAATACACAGTATTGACTCCAAGACGGAAGGTAAGGGTTTAAAAAAAAAAAGCAGAGCTAAGGAAAAAATATACACAATGATGCTAACAATGTAAACAAAAAGCATATTCACCACAAATCAAATCCTGCAGAATTACAAACAAGAAACTTGGCTTCAAAAAAGAAATATGAGAAGGCACTTCCCACCAAACCTTTGCAGTGTTTGAGGGAAACATCCACAAGAGTATTCAGGTAAAAATTGGACTAGATGATTTCTAAAGTCTTTTTACAACTGTGAATCTATGATTCTGAGTAACTCACCAAAGGAAAAGAGATTAATGGTAAGGAAAGAGATAAAATTTAATATAATCAAAAGGAGCTGTGTATATTTTCTGTTTGTCCCTACCAGGCATAATTTTACCTTATAAAACCTATCTGGTAACATCTGCTGGGTAGTCACAGGCCAGTGTAGTAAACTGATGCTACCAGCAAAAGCCATAATTTATGGGCAGATGCACTGTAACAAGGGGAAGCTAGATGGTGCAATGGATAGAGGGAGTAAGAAAGACTCATCCTGAGTTCAAATATGGCCTCAGATATTTACTAGTTGTGTGACCATGTGCAAATAACTTATCCCTGTCTGCCTCAGTTTCCTCATCCATAAAATGAACTGGAGAAGGAAATGGCAAATGACCCCCATATCTGTGCCAAGAAAACCCAAGACAGGGTCAGGAAAAATTGGACATAACTGAACAACAAAAATAAGGCCCACAATATTACTGAGTTACAAATTCAAATATTTAAATAGATTTGTGGTCCTCACAATGTGGGACCTACTTCCAATGATGAAGCTCACAATCCATCATTATCTACACTACCTATGAAACTGTATGTTCTCCCATAAGTTTGCTATCTACTCAACATGGTGATGGTGAGGGAAGAGGCAGTACATGCTTCTTCATAACACTGCAAGGATGCCAAAGAAACACAAAAATTAGAAAATAGGTATATGAGTGAATAGTAATTGATGTTCTCTAAATGAAGGCTTGGAAGGCGGAAGGTTTGATCAAAGAGATGATTACTGATAAGTCAACAAGAATTTATTTAGCACTTACAATGTATCAGGCCCTGAGTTAATCAGTGGGAATACAAATACAAATAGAGAGTTCCTTACTTTCTAATGGGGTAAGAAAACACATAAAGGAAATTGAAAAGAAGGCTACCAAGGGAGACCACAAGTCGTCCAATAATTACTCCTTGCGATTACCATGTGACCAATCCAACTTTTTTGTTCATCCATTTATTACCATTTAATACTCTTCAGGTAGCAAGAAAGGTTCTTACAATAAATTTCCATTTATATGTAGATATTTATAAATGGGCTATTCCAGCGATTCTAACCCAAAAGGAAACCACAGAATAAGAAGCTACCACCACATTAAACTCCCTAGCACTGTAGGTAGGAAGGGGTTTATTCACCATTAGTTGGCTACACTATCAACTTCCTAGTCATTGTCCTCTCATCCCATTATCACTAATACTGTTACTTCAGGGAAGTGAAGTGTAGATTGATTTCTGATGTATGCTACTCAGAGACTAGTGACCTCTTTGTTCTTGCCTGCCTGCTTTCTTTCTTCCTTCCCCACTTTTCCTAATATCAATTTTAAGACAAAGAAGTGGAAAAAGCTAGGCAACTGATGTTAAGTGCCCAGGGTCACACAGCTAGGAAGTTGTAGGCCAGATTTGAACCAAAGTCCTCCCAACTCTAAGCCTAGCTGCCCCCTTGCATTTATTTCTTTAAATTGGCTTTGTTTTAAATTTAACCATATGTGGTGGATCAAGTGGTTAAGAAAATTCAGCCACAGAATGATTACAAAGGAAAACTAAGATCACATTTTGATTCTAAAGAATCCATCCTTGCCTCACAGAACAAAAAAGAATAATAATTCTTAGGATACAAGATGTTGGAAAATTATCACAAATGAAACAATGTAATTAATATTTGTGTTTCCATAAATAATGAGGTCCATTTTTAAGATCAACTCATTAATTTTCATTTATCCACAGAAATCAAAGAGGGAGAGGGGATGGGGAAGATATACAGCAATCCAAATCTTGGCATGTTATGGATTTGATATGATTACTTTTGAAAAATACCCGTCTTCTTAATTCTATTTTATTTTAGGTCAATTAAAACAAACTGAGAAGACAATAAATGGACAATATAACAAATACTAGTGACAAGACTGAAAATATATCACATATTATATATAATAAACAGAATCAAATCAAGAAAGTTATTAAGCAGTTTATCCATACTTATGTTATCGGGAGCATAAAGAGTAAAATGTGATCTGTTATCTTTTTGGAGAGACAAATCACAATCACATGAAAAGTTTAAAAATTAACACTAGCAAATATAAGAATATCAGTGAAACACAGTACTGCTGTTCAAAGAAGAAATCCCATTAAGCTGAAATATGAAATCACATTGAACTGAAAGGTTCCAGGAAATAGGGAGAGAACTTAAGGGGAAGAGCATTTGACTAGGTAAAGACTAAGGAAAGCATTATAGGTAGGGAGAATAACATGAACAAAAGCATGGAAATGGCAAAATGCCAAGTGTGCTCAAGAAAAAGTGAGTAGAGCTAATGAGAAGACTCGAAAGGCAAATTTAGATAAGGCTACAGAGGTCTCCAGATTTCAAACTAAGGATTTTAGACTAGCGACAATTTAAAGAATGGTATTATAAAGAACTTCCACATTTGGACATCTAATTGGAATTTGGAGAAGGGTGGAAAGAGGATACAAGGTTGAACAAGAAATCAATGATAACTAGGGTTTTAAGCCTGACAATGTAGAATAATGGCACCACTAACAAAAATCAAGAAGAGTTGATCAGGGAGAAGATAAGCTTCATTTAAGATATAACAAAACTGAAGTGACTAAGTGGAAAATGAAGAATTTAATGTAAAATATATATATACACCCACACCTTATATGAAAGTGTTCTCTCCATATAAATCAACATGAAACTAGTATGCTATTATTTATTCTAAGTAAGACTTTAATAATAAAAACTATAATGAACCTAAAAGCCAAGTGAAGATGCCTGAATAGCTATGTCTCTTTCTCTTATAGGAATAAAAGGCATGTAATCTCTCAATTTAAATCTAGAGGATCACAGTACTCAACGGAGCACTGTACTTTTCTTACTCTGTTAATTGTCTGTTCTTCACTGAGTGTTGGGAGCTTACCTAACCACGTTGCAATAAGAGCAGCATCAATTCCATCAATTGGCTCACAGATTCTAGCCACAACAGGGTGGACTTGCTGGGACAGGTAGTACTGAGTATCTATGGCCAGGTTGTCCTGTTTTTTTAATTGCTCAGGGGCATAGGCTCTTTGACTGGCACTTAGGTTGGATCCATCCTAGAAAAAAGGACATACCAGGAATAAAACTGTGAAAGCAAAATACTCAAACAGGAATCAAAAGCCAAGGTGAGAGGGGAAAAAATGAACAATATTTGCATTTTTTAAAAACACTAAACCATTGGAGACATTATTATACATTTCATGTGACCTCAAATGCATGAAGACGACTAAATGCTGATCTCCTAGTATACAATCTGGAGTTCAAGAATGTAAATCCAGCATGTGTCATGTTCTATTTTTTGGGCGACACATGAAACCAACAATGTCTTGCACCCACTAGATTAAATAGTTCCATCTGCCACTTCAGAGAAACAAAGTGAGAACACTCTATAATAACCATTAGTCTTATCAGAAATGCTTTTTAGGGATGATGATGATGAAAGGAATACATGCAATCCTTTCATTAGCTTAATAGAATCACTGTAAATATAGCAGGGATTTAAATTATGGCCTCATAATACATTCTTTAAGATTAGGGAGCAAAACAAGTATTTTTAAAAAAAGGAGTTGTGTATTTCACACTAAGTAAAAGACACATGAGTAAAAAAAAGCATGGCAGACCGATGAAACCGAGCTGATAACTGTTTCAAACAAGAGATAATGGGCAGGGATGAAAAAACAGCAAAATAAAAGTTGACCCAAGAGAGGCAATGCTAAGAAAAGACAACCCTTCCTAATCTCCATCAAATTCCTCTAGGAAGATAAAAATTTATTAAATATAATTGGCTCACACAGGGCTTCTGTGATTTGCCATCTATGAAATGAAAAGTCATCACCACACTGGACCAACATCCAACAACTCACACTACCTCTTTCTCTTGTCTGAAACATAATAGAATTTAATATTCAAACCACACAATTAAATTATGACTATTCACAGCACCCAGCTGTTCTGCAAAACTGATTATAATGTGAATCCTTCTATTCTTTTCTCTCTTGCAACAATCAACCCCTTCTCTGTGCTGAGGCCAGCCAATTCCAAACGTAATTCTACACACCGCTGCCTCTTCAGGAGACTCTGACAAGCTTGGCCCACTTCCTCTAGTTATGCAATGGTCTAAATTAAAACATTTGTTGTTTATTCTGGAACTGATATCTACCTGATTAAAGAGACTGAAATGTCTAGCAAACTAGCAAACATTTCAGAGTCAAAGGATGATCTTTATTATAATGCAGAGTACAGAAAAGGACCCCTGCCACAGAATCACTCCTATTTCAGCAGTTCAGAGGACTTGATCATTAAAGTCCTCTTTAACATATGAAATATATTCTAATTTCTATTGCATGACTTAGTATAGACCCCAATATAAAGTATTCACATGTTTCTTAAAATTATTTTTTACTCATGCATAGATTCATCTCTCACTTAATAAGGGTAAGACTCTTACCCCAACATCTCCCAATATAAAGTTTATCCTGTTTTATATATCACAGAATCATCAAAGCAAAATTGGAGAGGACTCCAGAGACCATTTACTCCAGCCTCATTATTTTACAAATGAAGTCACTGAGGTACAGGGACACTCAAGTGACTTGCCCAGTGTCACACAGGCAGTTAAGTCTGTGGGGTTTTAATTCTCTAACCTGACTGATATAACTGTATAATTTGATTGGCTTATTTGTAACCTAAGAACATACTCTTATTGCAGAAACCCCTTTAGAGGATTCTGTAATGCTTTCCTATACTTCTAATATTCTTAACTTTATCATACTAAATGCTAATTGATTCAGATGGTAATTTTTGCAGTTTCAAACTACTAAGAACTATATAAAATTCTGCACATTGTGCTAGTCCATTATATCACCTAGCTGTGGATAGATGGATCAGCTAACCACTGAATTTAATGTACCATTTCACAGAAGTCAGCTAGTCCTCATGAAAAATAGATATCATTCTGTTATGCATCCTCAAGGTAATGAGGAATCTGGGGGCCAGAGACAAAGAGTAGCAAACTTAATTCCTTTTTGGGGCAAAGCAAAATCAAATTGTATTATCAAGTTGGGAACACAAATAGGTCTTTGAAAATATAATCCTTAGATCATGAGGTATATTTTATGGTATGCATGCATAGGCACCACACATATTTGAGAACTGAGTAAGAGGTATATTTAGCCTTTCTTCATGCTCTTCAAGGTGTTCGTGTGATCATTTGTACAATTTACAGAATATACACAACACAGACACACCAGGGACAATAACTACAGGACCATTTCTAGAATGAACTAACTGGTAGGATTTTTTTGCTGCTAAAAAAATAAATTCCTCTCCCCTGCTAAAAAAGAATAAAAAGGGGGAGGGGGGGGTGCAGCTGGGTAGCTCAGTGGATTGAGAGCCAGGCCTAGAGACAGGACGTCCTAAGTTCAAATCTGGCCTCAGCCACTTCCTAGCTGTGTGACCCTGGGCAAGTCACTTGACCACCATTGCCTAGCCCTTACCACTCTTCTGCCTTGGAGCCAATACACAGTATTGACTCCAAGACGGAAGGTAAGAGCTCAAAATAAATAAATAAACAAATGAATGAATGAATAAATGAATAAATAAATAAAATAAAAAGGGTTCACTTCAAAAAAAGAAAAACCAAATGCAATCATTAAATGAAAAATAACAAGCTGGAAATTCCTAATTCATATGACTTTAGACAATGCTATATTCTGTATCTGATCTGACATAAAGTGATACCTAAGAGGTCATTCTATATTTGCAAAACATGCTTAGGAGTACAGGTAATTTCTTCAAGAATATCTAACATATAGACACCAATGTCTCTCTCATGGAAGGTATGGATGAATTGTGACGTACAGAATTGGAGACAGTGTCCACTTCAGTAAGATGACAGACACATAGGAAGAATAAAGTATCATGGATATCACATGTACACACACAGACAAAATATCTAACAAAAATATCTTTTGTGCTTATGGTGTACTTAAGCTGCATCAACTCTTCATTCAATGACCAAAGATAGCTTATTTTACTAAAAATTTCAAATTTTGCCTAACTCAGAAGATAGCTGAAAAATTTTTTTAAAGTGAGTTTAATTTAATTTATTGGACTATTTAACAATGAAAACATCCAGTTATATAAGAAATGAAATAAATCTTTAAGATAAATATTCAGATACTAATGAAAGGAAATGACTTTATGAGTGTAAAGTGTTTTAAGAGTCATTGGGAAAAAAAAAATCAGTGAACATCCCTATTTCCAGTTCACCCAAAAAACAAACAATGTGATTTAGTTTCATTATTAGCCACTATTTTTATCATATCTACATAATTCTTCAGTCTGATGTTACCATCTGCCCTTGTCATTAATCATCTAATAGCTGTTCCATGTATGTGAAGACATAAATGGAAAAAAAAAAGCCCTATCCTATTTACCAAAATCTTTATTTGCATAATATGAAAATTGTTTTCTGAGATGAGACTTGTCAGTGCAAATATGCAAAGCACATTAAGGGCCTGAGTTAGTCAGACATTTATGGAAACATTTTCCTGCAGGAATTGGCTCAGTGTAACAGTTCTTAATCAAGAGTAACACTAGGAGGGAGACAGAGTCAAGTGTTGATTCATGTCCATGTACTTAAGTCATTTGTTATGTACATTAACTACAGTATGTAGGGGGTATGGGTAGAATATGTTTAAATTTTTAAAAAAGCTTTAAAATATAAAGAATATCAGATTTTATCTATTAAACCAAATCTCATTCTCAAATGATATATTATTATTTTGTTATAATAAATATTATTTAAAACAATTTTTCCTCATGACAACTATCAAACAGGCCTTCCAATAAAATTTTCAGATGTGGATAAAGGAAATGATGCTGAATACCACTAGCATCAATTTTTTTCCTCTTTCGGAGTCATATGCTTCCATTGTTCACTTCTAAATAAAATCACCTAGCATCTGTATTATGTTTGTTTTGTTTTAAGTAAAAGAGTAGTCCTTTAATCTAGGCCTTCCATAGAGCTAGAAACATTAATGCAATGGAGACAATACCTTGTTACTTTGTTGACAAAAAAGGGACAATTCTTTTAAAGCCCTACTGTCTGCCTTCTTTTCCAAAACTTTCCAAAGGCAGAACTGTGATCCTTTCCAAAGAACTTGATTAAGATGTCAGCCTTTCTTGATAAACATGTAGGACAATGTTTATATTTCAACCAGCCAATGTCTACATAGCCTTACTTGCATTTCAACATTTTTCTATGCCTTTAAACCAGGTGTTTGTCAATGTTTTTTCATTAACACAACTGACAATTATGTAAATGAAATGGGAAAAGATTTATTTATTTTAATGATTTTGAATTTTAATTTTCTTTTAACTTTAATTTAAGAAAAAAATAATGTTCCTTACCAGGTTGCAACAGGTGCATTTCTTATGGGATTAGGGAAGGGGAAGAGAAAAAGCATTTATATCGTGCCTACTAAGTGCCAGGCACTATGCTAAGTAATTTCTACAAATACAACTTCATTTGATCCTCAAAACAACCCTGGGAGGCAGATACTATAATGATCTCCTATTTGAGAAAACTAAGGCAAAGAGAGATTAAGTGACTTGCCTTGGGTCACACAAGGGTATGAAGTTGAATTTAAACTCTGACTTTCCTGATGCCAAGCCCAGAATTGTTGTACAATGCACAACTAACAGCCAACAGGCTTATACCTGTCATACTAAAATTATGACAGCAAACCAGAGAATCCTGCTCAGAACATTATCATGAAAAAATGAAACATATTACACTGAATAAAGTTATTTATAAAATGCTATAAATTCAATTAACCAGAATAGATCAGACTCTCTCATTACAATTCAACATATTAGTAAGATATTAATATTAGTATTATAGGTTATCATTGCATCCTGATGCTTCATCAATAGGTTCCTAGGGAAAGCCTCATTAATTAAAATAATTTTACCTGACAGACAACATATGACACAGTATCTCCAGCTTTGACTTTTTTGCCTCCATGAGAGTTTATCCAAATAGCAACATGGACATGCGGTAGACTTTTTTTGTCAGGGTAATCCTGTGGGTCCTTTGTCAAAGCCTAAAAAAAAAGAAAGAAATATTCTCAATTCTCAATAAAAGAAATTCTCACAGACATAGATACCCACACATATGTATATAGGGGAAAAACTTGACCAATGTAATAATTAACACTAAGTATATATCAACTGAGAAACTGTCATAGCATCCCTAATTATCATACACTCATGTCTTTGCATACCTAATTATATTTTCATGTCTTTTCTTTGATCTAATTAACAAGTCAATCCAATAGAAAGGAAATACATTCATTTATAAGACAATATAATTGAAAACAATACAAATCTAAATAAACTAGGAACTAAAAAAATAAATTACAAAGCCTTTAAATTATCAAATAACTTTCTGCAATTATCGTTTGCTAAATTAACAGCATCAATGAAGTTAGTCGTTAATGATTACTAGGACAAGCGAAGCAACTTGGGATATAGTTGTCCCCTATCTTCCAACCGCTCACCATCTCTTATCTCTCATAGCCTCTAAACTTAAACTTTTAAAACCCCACAAAATAATCATCAATCATCAAATTTTTATTAAGGTCCTATCACATGCTATATGTTGTGCCATGCAAGAGAAATAAAAGAAACAAGAAACAAGAAATTCTGTCAAGGTCCTTTCACATTCCATAATGCCCATGTCAGGTCCAAAAACTACAGCAATCACATAGTCAGTAAACATTATTAACCATCTACTATATGCAAAATTCTGGGAGGAAGTATGGGGGCACATTGAAAAATTTTTTGCTTCAGGATCCAAAATTTAGACTTGTGTTACTCCTTATGATTATACATGTTCTGTGACAGGAAGGACCCATTCTCATCAAGGCTATGTTGTTACCCATCCTTAACCCTCCCCTAGCCACTCTAGAGGAGGAATAGGTGGAAGTTATTAAGGTCCTAAATGCTTGGCCCTTGCCCAGCATTAGTATTCGTTGGAAACTGAGTTGGATCATTCTTCTGATTCTCATGACAACCCTTATGGCTAACATTCTCCCACCTCTATTTTTCCAGTTCTTGTTCTAATCAAGGTCTCTTGTCAAAAGTGTGATTTGAAATGAGTCTTGACAGAAGACAAGGAAATCAGATGGAGGAGAGCGAAAGAGAGCATTACGGGTAAAGCCAATGAAAAAGAGATTTAGGAGGTAAAGAGATGAGTGCAAGGAATAGTAAGGCATTGTATACAAGGGATGCTGTGAAGGTAGAAACAAGACTTAGCCACAGATTGGAAATGTAGGATAAGTGAGTTTGAAGAATTCAGGATGACATTAAGGCATTAAGTCTGGGTGACTGAGAGGAGGACTTAAAAAACAGTAACGGACTACTGCGGAAGACAGGAAGTTTGATGGAGAAGGAGGATGATCTGTTTTGGAAGTGATGAATTTGAGATGTCAACAGGATATCCAGTTGAAAACATCTTAAGAAAGTAAAGATGCAAAGTTGAAGATCAGGAAATAGGTGAGGGCTAGATAATAAATCTGAGAATCACCTGCATAAAAATGATGAACCTACAGGAGTTCATGACTTACCAAATGAGATAATACAGAAGTAAAAGAGAAGAGGATCATGGTTAGCTATCTGAGAAGCATCCATCATTAGCAAGGGAGACTGCCTTTCTTTGCACTACTTACAACATAATGAGATTCTACTCATTCTTTAATGTCATCTCCTCCATAATGGCTTTCTTTACTAAAGCTACATACCACCCCTTGGGCAGAAAGGATGACTTCCTTTCATGACTTCACATTTTGCAGTTACTCTGTTAAGTACTTATATTCTATTTAAATTATAATTATCTGTCTACTTGTCTCATCTTGCTTCTGTGCTCTCATGAAGAGACCAAATTTTATGTTTATATACTTCCTAGCACCTACATCAAAGTACTTTTTTAATATAGAATACAACAGTTAATGAACATTTGTTAAATAATGAATCAATGAATGGTCTTGTTAGAAATATAAAATGACTTGACCTCAAGTTAAAGGAGTAAAAAGACGTAGACTAGGGAAATTTATATCTTTCATAGGAATTTTATAAAAACATAATAGGAAGAAATAATTCCTCAGCTTTCTTTTATCCTATGCAATAGTTTGGAAATAAGTGTTTTCATTTTTTAAAATATGTGAAGGAAGAATTAACCTTCAGGTCTCAGAAAGAGTGTGAACCTAGAAATTAGAATATTTAGGTTCTAACCATCTAAGTGACCTTGAACAACTCTCTGACTTCCTATATCTCAGGTTTCATATCTATAATATTAAGGTAATCCTCCATGGATATGTAGTCAGAGTATTATAAAAAGGAATTCTTTAATTTCTTTAATTTTTATAAAAAGGAATTCTTTAATTTCTTTAATTTAACGGGGGACCTAGAGGTCCTCTTTACCATAGGGATGTGTAGAGATTAACCAGCTCACAGTGATAGTAAGTAGGACCTGGGGAGTCTCCTGTTGAGCCAGAATCAGTTGCAGGCTGTCAGTTGGGGGGAAGTTGGCTGCTGGGCATGAGTTGGTCATTGGGGGGAAGTTGGCTGCTGGGTGTGAGTTGGTCATTGGGGGTTGGTTGCTGGTAGAGTGGGCTGGTTTTTAGTTGCTGGAATATAAAGGCGTGCCTGAGCTTACTGAGAGGGTTTTTGGCTTAAGCTTTTAAAGGGTTTTTTGCCTCTGGGATCCCTAGAGAACAGGAGGTCTGTCTCATAGGCAAGGATCTGCTGTCAGTTGGCTACTGATAGTTTGCACTGCTATAGAAAACTGATCAAAGGAGTGATGGCTATCCATTATTTTAGGGAGTTAAGTAGTTAGTGAATCATTTATAGACAGAGGTTATATTAGGCCTGGGTTGCACCAGGCAGAAGAAACAGTCCTGAGAAGACAGAGGTAGGATTAGAAATTTTAGGTATATTTATAGGATATAAGATTAGTAATCTCTCTTTTTTTCTATCTTTTCCTCCTTTACTATATTCTTTTACTATTTCTATTTTAACTAAACTAAATTGTTAATTGTTAAAAGCTGCTAGAAGTTTTCTTTTCTCTGCCTTAAAAGGATGTTAATTTACAACTCTATTATATTCTCATTAAAACTTAAATTATTAAAAGCTGCTCTCTTATTTTGTAAAAACCCCTAACACTTACAGTATGAACAAGCAGTACTCAAGAGAACTGTCTTGTAATAATAATATCAAAGACTGCTCCAAATGACTAATAAGAGAAACACAAATAAAAATAATTGAGGTTTCATCTCACACAAAACAAATTGATCAAGATTAAAAAAAATAAAGGTTATATTTAAGAGCTAAAAAGAGACAGGCACACTAATACTTTGTTGGAGAAGCTGTGGATTAATTCAAGTATACTAGAATGCAATAAGAAGGTAAATAAATGTCCAAAGCCTTAGAGATAGAGATTCCACTGCTAGGTATATACTCCAAGAAGAGAATATACCAAAAAGGTATTCTACAGACATTAATATTCAGAGCACCATCTTTTGCCATAACAAATAGGTGCTAATCAATTAGAGTGGTTTCTTAAAATATGTTCATGTGATGTAATATTACTATAATAAAAGAAATGATGAAAGAAGTGATCGATATGAAGAATCCAGGAACATGGAGACTTACATAAACGGATTCACAGTGAAGAGAACTAGGATAACATATATGTGTTTGCAACAAAATAATTGGAAATTACAAATACAAAATAAAACTGAACATTCTAGAATTTAGCCTCAGAAAAGACATGAGAAAATGTGCTTCCGTCCCTTTTTTTTAAAGGAGTGAAAGACTAGGGGTGTTACAGATACAAATATATTTCAGACTTGAGTTTTTTAGTTTTTATGAACTGCATTTTTTCATGTTTTATTCTTTATTCTAAGGAATCACTTGCTGAGTAGGAAAAGTGGAATGTGTCTATATGTAAATGAAGGTGATATAAAAGCAAAAAATATAAGACAAATGTTTAAAAAGACAGAAAATTTCTAAGATCATTTCTTTTAACCCTAACTCCTATGAAGTCTGTGAACCTTTTCCTGGACACAGGAGCTGGTCTCACTTTTTAATCCAAAAAACCTCAAAAATGACCTGAACATTGATTATGGTTAAAATAATTTACTAATGGGCTTAGTATTTTTCTGTTTTAATTTTTGGGCAAATGCAAAGCTGAATACTAATAGAGAAGGAAAACACTTTTAAAAAATGCTATTCTAAAGGAATTTCCATAGAGTATTCTACCTTGAAAGAGAATTAATACTGATATTACTTTCTCCATTTTAACGATAAAAAGATCAGGTGAAGAGAGTTTAAGTAATTTGTCCTTTGTTCTCATCCTTCTACGATACTCTGGCTTGTGGATGTGACAACACCAAGAGACTCCAGGGGAAGAGTTAAAATATAAGACAACTTCAAATACTGATGTAATTAAGCAATTAAAGTAAACTCAACAACTTTAATAATTTTCTAGAGTTTACATTTATGTCTTGGGGGTTCTTCAAATAGAGGTGGTAAAAAGAAATATCAGCAGGTCAATATAGTAAATGCTTCATTTACCTTGTTAATTTCAAATTTGCTAATTGGGACACTACCATTAGTCACATTTTCTCCAATTTCTATTAACCGCTTCTGAATGTTGTCCACAATTGTGTCCCTATTCTGGTCAGAAAGAATCTGACCAATGACGAAGCTGCAAGAGAAACAGGTAAATAAATAAAATTTTTTTCAATAAACAATGGATAGGAACAAGATAAAATTCTATAAGCTCATATAATAAGTATTCCCATAAAGGTAGTGGATACATTCTTATACTAAAGGATATTACTTTTTGTTTTCCTTACTGCTGAAGTTATTTTTTTTAAACCCTTACCTTCCATCTCGGAATCAATATAGTACTGATTGATGTATTGGTTCCAAGGCAGAAGAGTGGTAAGGGCTAGGCAATGGGGGTCAAGTGACT
The DNA here is from genome assembly GCF_027887165.1 of Monodelphis domestica. Classification (NCBI taxonomy): domain Eukaryota; kingdom Metazoa; phylum Chordata; class Mammalia; order Didelphimorphia; family Didelphidae; genus Monodelphis; species Monodelphis domestica. Next base: position 47,201,372 of record NC_077230.1, on the reverse strand, counting down.
TGCCCAGGGTCACACAGGTGGGAAGCAACTGAGGCCAGATTTGAGCCTAGGACCTCCAGTCTCTAGGCCTGGCTCTCAATCCACTGAGCCATCCAGCTGCCCCCACTGCTGAAGTCTTTAAAGGAATACTATCAAAGTTGGTAGCAACTTTACTACTTGCCCTATGGCACCTGGGAGCTCATGGGTAAGCATTTGAAACCAATGTCCCTAATGAAGCTGATAAAACTTCACATAAGATAGAATAATTCAAAATGTACATGCAGCCCTAAGTAAAACCACACTACACATTGGTTAAAACAGAAAGATAATGTGTTCCCATTGTTTATAATACCTATGTTCAATTCAAAAACTTCAATGAGATAATTGTTAGTGAAGCAAGAAGGAATGAAAAATCCTTAAAGAATAAAACTGCAAACTTTTATGTCATACTCCACTTTTCTCCAGTGTTCCTACACTTTATGCCATAGCACAACAACCTTCGAGTACACTCGGGGGGGGGGGGGGGGGTGCGGCTGGGAAGAGCAATAAAGAAGCCAAGAAAAATGCAGAGCCAGAGTTTGACAGCTGCATTATAATTTGTCAGAAAAAAGAACTCTGACAAAAAACATTTGTATAGCTTTAATTAGTAATACATTTCTAACTCAGAGAAATTTACTTCTATTATGATGCATCTTTTCTTGGAAAAACACAAAGCCGAAGAAAATAGTTTTAATCGACAGTCTATACAAAGTCTTTTTCATCTTTCAGTACACATTTAGGGGCTACAAACTATTCCAAACTACATTTCATAAAAAGCTGATAGTGACCTATACTCAAATGACCAATTCTGTGCTATCAAAAAGAATCTATTAGCGTCAACTGTCTCAATCTCTATCAAAGTTGAATGCAATAAACATATTGAAAAACAAGCAGGGAACAAGGATACTTTCAAAAATATTTTTAAATTCTTTAATATTTAAAAACTACTTACTCCAAGCAAAGTTCTGATACCTCCAGCACTTGGGACTTCAATAGCATCCAAATCAATATTATTTTAAAACAGATAACTACCTGAAGCTCCTCTGATATAGTGGGATGATCATGAATGTTATGCACATGTATGTGTGCATGCACACACACACACCAGTTTTTGGTTTTTTTTTTTAATCATGTTTCAGAATTTCAAGACTTAGTCTGTATAGGTCTTCTAATATCTTAATAGTCAAAACTTGGGGAAGACTGACATTACCCCAGGCATGTAGTTTACAGACAAATCTTCAGACCAGAATTGAAAGTAGATAAAGCTTATCTTTCAAACGGGGGAGAGGGAGGCTGGGGGAATGATATCCAAGGCATCTATCCTACTTCCATAATGGTGGAAATCTCCCTAAATGAATGGTTGAGGGTTAACCTCAGAAATGTTTTGCCTAAAAAAGAAGTACTCTCTTACTGTTAGCCTCAATGAGGCAAAGTAGAAGTTTCAGATACCACACACATAGGCTTCTCCTGATGTTAAAGGAGTTAATTCACTAGAAATATTTTTAAAATCCAACAAAGATACCAAGGATGTAAAGTTCTCCACTACAAGCAATTTATTCACAATAACATGACAATTTACACAGAATATATTGTTACTATGTAAATTTAGATGTATTAATCTACTTAAAAATGACTTCAAATTAACTTAAGAATTGTGACTATGTAACCATTTAATAATAGCAAAAAATAAATAGCTGACTATACTAGTGGGAGACCTGAACCATCCTCTATCAGAACTAGATAAATAAAACCAAAAAATAAATAAGAAAGAGGTAGGAGAAGTGAATGAAATCTTAGAAAAATTGAGTTAGTAGATATGTGGAGAAAAATAAATAGGTACAAAAAGGAATATACCTTCCTTTCAGCAGTACATGGTACATTCACAAAAAATGGCCATGTACTAGGGCATAAAAATATTGCTAACATCTGCAAAAGAGCAGAAATAATAAATGAAAACTCCTCAGATCATGATGCAATGAAAATAATTATTAGTAAGGGTAGATGGAAAGGTAAATCAAAAATTAATTGGAAATTAAACAATATGACTCTCCAAAACCGGTTAGTGAAAGAACAAATCATAGAAACAATTAATTATTTCATTGAAGAAAATGACAATGATGAGATATCCTTTCAAAATCTGTGAGATGAAGCCAAAGCAGTACTCAGGGGGAAATTTATATCCTTGAGTTCATATATTAATAAATTAGGAAGGGCAGAGGTCAATGAATTGGGGGTGCAAATTAAAAAACTAGACAGTGAACAAATAAAAAGTCCTCAAATGAAGACTAAATTAGAGATCCTAAGAATCAAAGGAGAAATTAATAAAATTGAAAGTCAAAGAACTATTGATTTAATAAATAAGACTAGAAGCTGGTACATTGAAAAAACAAATAAAATAGACAAAGTACTGGTCAATCTAATTTAAAAAAGGAAAGAAGAAAACCAAATTGACAGTATCCAAGATGAAAAGGGAGTCCTCACCTCTAATGAAGAGGAAATTAAAGCAAGAGGAAATTAAAGCAATCATTAAAAACTATTATGTCCAATTATATGGCAACAAATACGGCAATCTAGGTGATATGGATGAATAGTTACAAAAATAAAAATTGCCTAGACTAACAGAGGAAGAAATAAATTACCTAAACAACCCCATATCAGAAAAAGAAATTGAACAAGCCATCAAAGAACTCCCTAAGAAAAAAATCCCCAGGTCCAGATGGATTCACAAATGAATTCTATCAAACATTGAAAGAACAACTAATCCCACTATTATACAAACTATTTGACATAATAAGCAAAGAGGGAGTTCTACCAAACTCCTTTTACGACACACATATGGTACTGATTCCAAAGCCAGGCAGGTCAAAAACAGAGAAAGAAAACTACAGACCAATCTCCCTAATGAATATAGATGCAAAATCTTAAAATAGGATGCTAGCAAAAAGACTCCAGCAAGTGATCACATGGTTATTCACTAAGATCAGGTAGGATTTATACCAGGAATGCAAGGATGGTTCAATATTGGGAAAACCATCTACATAATTGACTATATTAACAAGCAAACCGACAAAAATCACAGGATTATCTCAATAGATACAGAAAAAGCCATTGACAAAATACAACACTCATTCCTATTGAAAACACTAGAAAGCATAGGAATAGAAGGGGCTTTCCTAAAAAATAATAAATAGCATATATCTAAAACCATCAGCCAACATCATCTGCAATGGGGATAAACTAGAAGCTTCTCAAGATCAGGAGTGAAACAAGGATACCCATTATCACCTCTATTATTTAACATTGTACTAGAAACACTAGCTGTAGCAATTAGAGAAGAAAAAGAAATTGAAGGTATCAAAATAGGAAAGGAGGCGGCCAAGATATCACTTTTTGCAGATGATATGATGGTCTACTTAAAGAATCCTAGAGAATCAACCAAAAAGCTAGTCTAAATAATCAACAACTTCAGCAAAGTTGCAAGATACAAAATAAACCCACATAAGTCAATAGCTTTTCTACATATTTCCAAAGCATCTCAGCAACAAGAATTAGAAAGAGAAATTCCATTTAAAATCACCCTAGACAATATAAAATACTTAGGAATCTATCTGCCGAGACAAACACAGGAAATATATGAACACAACTACAACTCTCCACACAATTAAAACAATTGGGAAAATATCAATTGCTCATGGGTAGGACAAGCTAACATAATAAAACTGACAATCCTACCCAAATCAATTTACTTATTCAGTGCCATACTCATTGAACTATCAAAAAACTTTTTTACTGAATTAGAAAAAAAAAACATAAAGTGCATTTGGAAGAATAAAGGATCAAGGATATCCAGGGAAATCATGAAAAAAAAAATGCGAAGGAAGGAGAACTTGCAGTCCCAGATCTCAAACTTTACTCTAAAGCAGTGGTCATCAAAACAATTTGGTACTGCCTAAGAGACAGAAAGGAGGATCTGTGGAATAGTCTAGGAGTAAGTGACCTTGCTCTGCAAGACAGTCTATGATAAGCCCAAAGATCCCAGCTTTTCCAACCAAAATCCACTATTTGATAAAAATGGCTGGGAAAATTGAAGAAAGTGTGGGAGAGATTAGGTTTGGATCAACATCTCACACCCTACAGCAAGATAAACTCAGAATGGGTGAATGACGAATATAAAGAAGGCAACTGTAAGCAAATTAGGTGAACACAGAATAGTAAACTTGTCAGATCTTTGGGAAAGGAAAGATTTTTAAAACCAAGCAAGAAAAAAATGTAAAATAAATAATTTAATTTTGACTACATCAAATTAAAAAATGTTTGTACAAACAAACCAATGCAACCAAAATTAGAAGGGAAGCCAACAAATCTTCATAACAAATAATAATTTCATTATTCATAATAATATTCTTCATACTCTTCATAACAAATAATAATCTTCATAACAAAAACTTCTGACAAAGGTCTAATTACTCAAATTTATAAAGAGCTAAATCAATTGTACAAAAAATCAAGTCATTCTCCAATTGATAAATGGGCAAGGGACACGAATAGGCAGTTTTCAGTTAAAGAAATCAAAACTATTAATAAGCACATGAAAAAGTGCTCTAAATCTCTTATAATCAGAGAAATGCAAATCAAACAACTCTGAGGTATCACCTCACACCTAACAGATTGGCTAACATGACAGCAAAGGAAAGTAATGAATGCTGGAGGGGATGGGGCAAAGTCAGGATATTAATGCATTGCTGGTGGAGTTGTGAATTGATCCAACCATTCTGGAGGGCAATTTGGAACTATGCCTAAAAGGCACTAAAAGACTGGCTGCCCTTTGATCCAGCCATAGCACTGCTGGGTTTGTACTCCAAAGAGATAATAAGGAAAAATACTTGTACAAGAATATTCATAGCTGCACTCTTTGTGGTGTCAAAAAACTGGAAAATGAGGGGATGCCCTTCACCTGGGGAATAGCTGAACACATTGTGGTATGTGTTGGTGATGGAATTACTATTGTGCTCAAAGGAATAATAAAGTGGAGGAATTCCATGGGAATTGGAACAACATCCAGGAAGTGATGCAGAGTGAGAGAAGCAGAACCAGGAGAACATTGTACACAGAGACTGACACACTGTGGTAAAATCGAATGTAATGAACTTCTCCATTAGTGGCAATGCAGTGATCCTAAACAACTTGGAGTGATCCACGAGAAAGAACACTATCCACAATCAGAGGAAACACTGTGGGAGTAGAAACACAGAAGAAAAACAACTGCTTGATTACATGGGTTGAGGGGATATGGTTGGGGATGTAGACTCTAAATGAACATCCTAGTGCAAACATTACAGCACAGAAATAGGTTCTGATCAAGGACACATGTGATACCCAGTGAAATTGCAGGTCAGCTACAGGAAGGGTGGGAGGAGGGGAGGGAGGGAAAGAATGTGATTCTTGTAACCAAGGAATAATGTTCTAAATTGACTAAATAATTTACAATGAAAAAAGAAAGATAAAAAAAAGAAGAAATAAACAGCTGCCCTCATGTTAGACAGACATGTAAGTGTCCTTTACAAATAACATTGGGTCCATCAGTATAGCATGAGATGTTTCACTGTCTAAAAAGGCAAAAACAAAACTGAAAAATGAATTTACTTTCCAGTTTCCTTGGCAAGATCACACCAGTCTCTTCGCACGATGTCCAGTCCTTTCAGTTCTTGCTTGGTGACATATTTCCCATCTGAGGTTGGCTCTACCACCAAAGCAGCATATTTCTTTTTCTTCAGCAGAAGCAACGACTTGAAAATTCCATCAATATCAATTTCTAGCATCTTGTACAACTTGTTCACCTCACTTTTAACCTGTAAAAATATCCACTATCAACATACACCTTTAAGATCAAATAACATAGATATATATCTTATGGAATTAATGTAAACAGACTTTTCACTATAGTCCTATTCTGAGCACCTGGCTAATACTTACTCCATTTAAGACCTAGGGCAACCTTCCTAGTATTATTTCCTCATCAGTAAAGATTCTCAAAGTTGAATGGAATTTTTTTCTAATTACAAAGTGGTAATTCTCCTCCTGCAGGAGGTAAGAACTGATTTCTTAAAACACTGCCAGAACAATTTGTTTTCATATGCATTCCTAAGATAGAAATGCAACAAGTCTGGGCCTGATGGAGCACTGCTCACAACTCTTATCAGAGAGACAGACTTACTCATCTGGCATAGGCTCACAAATAGAGAGATGGGTTTCCAGGTAGGTTTTTTTTTTTTTAAATCTGTAATTCATCAAAGATGGTGATTCTATCTTCTGTGGATAGAATACCTATTATTAATTAAATTACGAATCTCAATGTAATAAAAATGGGACACAAAGGCAGTGATTTTTTACTTAGTATCTATCTAATTAGGACACTACTGGGGGTTTAACAAAAAAAAGGTCAATGATACATCACTTAACCCTTAGGAAACTACCATATTATAAAGACACATTGAGCCACTCCACAAACATCTACTAGATGCAAGGCATCACATAAAATGTTTGAGACACAAATATACAGGTACAAGAACACAGAGGACAAGCAGAGCCAACAGCATGAGCCATATAACATAACATACATATTTAGTTTTTCACAGCTAAGTGGTACAATGTAGAGGCACCAGGCCTGGAGTCAGAAAGACTCATCTTCCAGAGTTCAGATCTGGCCTCAGACACTTAATAACTGGGTGGTACTGAGCAAAAATGTTTGCCTCCGTTTCTCTTCTGTAAAATGAGATGGAGAAGGAAATGGCAAACCATGTCGTATCTTTACCAAGAAAACACAAAATGGGGCCACAAAGTCAGATACAACAGAAACAACTAAACAACAACTTATTTAGCTGTGGGAAAAATAAGTAAAAGTGTCTTTAGTTGTCTCCTAGGCGTACTGGCATACTAAAAAGAATCCTACATCAGAAAAATCTTCAAGAAAGACCCAAAAGAATGTGATGGGGGGTAGGGGGGGAGGATAATTTTGTGCAGATAAGGTCTGCACAAACTGAATGAAAATCTGTTCACTGGATGCAGAGTCTGAGATTTGGCTACGTATTCCCCATGAATATCCCCAATAGTAATTCTAATGACAGGCGTAAAAAGACTAACTTGCACTGCGCTACAAAGAGATCTTTTCTTTGTGCAGCCTGATACAACCTGGCAAGCTCCCTCCTAGAGATCACCAATATCTGCTAAAATGTGCATGTATGTGAATGAGTGTGCATATGTGCATGTATATTTATTTGCTCTGTCACACATGCATGTGACCACATTAACCTGTATTAAGTACCTACACCAAAGACACTACCATAAGAACTGAGGACATAAAAAAGGGGGGGGGGGGGGGGGAGACATATTCTGTGGGTTCCAATTCTGTCTGTGGTGTACTACCTCAGTCAAACTGGACAGGTCACTGTAACTCCTTTGGATTTAGTTTCTTCATCTGCAAAATGAAGAAGTTGGACTGATTGCTAAGGCCTCTTCCAGCTCTACAACTATGATCTTATGAACCTATGATCTTAAGACTCCTGTCAGGCCAGTGCCTTCATTGATTTCTGAAGCTTACAGACCAATAACCACTGAGGGGTGGGGATGTAATAGGGACACACAAGAAGTTATTCATCCATTAAAAGCTTTTAATTTTTATATCTGCTTAGCTAGTTGGGCACAAACTACAGTTGTGTGTGCAGAGGGAATAAAATGGTAGAGGAAAAGGCTAAGCTATAAATATATGAAAGCAATGGTTGAAAAATGATCTTTACTCATTTTCAATAAAATAGAACATCAGGGTAAATGGGAAATAATCTACATGGTGCTATGTTATCCACACAGCAATCAGGCCTATGCATAAATTCCTAATAAATTCAGGGTACAGAAATTAAGGCAAAAGCATCTTAAAACTCCTAGAAACTGTCCTTCAGCCTAGTAACAAAAGAATATGTAGAAACAGTCTATGAATGGTTACTTCAGGTTGGAGGAAGTTCTTTTTCTTTAGAATTCTCAAATTATTTGCTGTCTATAGCACTGTTTTAGCTGGCTTTTTTTAAAAAAATAACTTACATAGTGCTTTTTTTTTTTTTACAATTTACATAGTGCTTTAAGATTTGTAATGTGCTTTCCATAGATTAAATGCTACACTTTACTGCTAGTTAACTTTTTATTCATATACCTCCCCTTAAAGTTTCTTTTTTTACTTACCCCAGTTTCTAGTTTAATTTCTTATAAATAAAGATCACAACAAATTATTTGATTAATGTATTTCATAAATATTTACTTGTTTTTTGAAAATTTCATTTTCCTTGGAAAGATCATTCTAAACAAGCAAACGAAAATCAAGCATTTTAATCATGTTAGCCAATTTTCTTACAAATGGCATAAGAAATGACATGACCATATTTAAATATTCCACAATATTTAGAATACTTTAAGATCAAAAAGAGTAATCATCTACAGAAAAACATTTTTTTTTAAATTTCTACCTAATCTAACAAATAAGAGAAAAGAAAACCAACTGAAAGAATGAGGGATGGTCAGCCAGGAAAAAGATTTAAATAAACAAGATTACAGTCTTCAGATATCTGAGACATTATCACACAGAAGAGCTAGACAGTGTTTTCTTGGTCTCAGAGGAAAGAACTAGAAAAAACTAGAAATGGGAAGCCAAGGAGACTGAGATTATTATGTCTTGATACAAGGAGGAACCTCCTAACAATTAAGACTATCCCAAAATGGAATAGGCTGTCCGGAGAAAGGGTTCCTCTTAACATTACTGGCTTAGAATTTAGAGGATCTAGGTTCAATCCCAGCTCTACCACTTACAGGCTATGGTACCTCTGAAGTCACTGACCAGCTCTAGACTTCAGATAGGTCACCTGCAAAATGAATAGATTGAATGAGATTTCCGAGTTCCTTTTCATAAATCTGCAATCCTTTAAACTTGATTAAGTTTAGAAAGTAAGAATCAACTAAAGAATATAACTATGGCTACATTCACTTTTACAATGCACAACACACAGATTACTTGATTCTAACATGGCCCAAATGCAACTTTACACAAATAGATAAAACGGTTTCATTAAGTGCTTTTTACCTTGTTTCCCAACTTGAAGACTTCTTCCAGGTTGGTGCTATTCGTATTTATCATAATTGAATCTGTATCTCCATAAATAACTTCAAGGTTCATCTAAATGAAAGGATAATATGTTTAATATGTACATAGTAGCCTTTAATTCAAAATATAACTGAAGACATTCCCTCTACCCATATCAGAGAACTTAAAACCAAAATTCAGCATTCAAGAGTGAGATTAGTTTTAAATATTCATTCAGTTTGCCCATTGTACTTGATTATATTAACTTAATGAAAAAAATGAAGGTCCAAGTATAATTCAGAAGAGTGAATAGGAAGCAAAACATAAAATAAATCTGTTTTTTTGCTCTGAAATAAAAAGTGATGAAGCAAAGCAAACATAGCATATAGAGATAAACTAAACTACAACTTGAACAATTTAGAATGGATAAATTAAATATTAAAAAATTTTTAAAAGGGATCTTCCTGACGTCTAGGTACCATCATGGTAAGTGGTTATAATAGCAGCTTAAAAATCTGAAACATAGCACTTTATAAAACATTTCAGGGGCACAAATTCATGTCAAACCCTTACCAGTATCAAACACTATTTAGCAGAATATGAAGGGTGCCAAAAAAAATCAATCATAACAAACAACACTAGAACGCATACAGTATAAAGGCCTGTAAGTAAACTCTAATTAGCACTGTTGCTAATTTGCCTGAAACACTCACATATAGGCTTCAAGCAGTGGCTAGATCATATCAGTGTTGGTAAAAGGAAAGAGCTATAATCCATTAGAGAGGATTACAGTAGTAAACTAGGCATCCCAAGAAGCGATTTCCCTCTGTTTGGGTTACAATTTTCTTTGAATACAAAGATTTCACCAGGTGTGATATTTAAAAATTGTTGTGTAATGAAAATATTCAATAGTACCTTTTGCACCATCTCCTTGGTATGCATCAAAATCTAAATACGTAAAAAAAACAACAAAAAAAAATACCAAGATTAATGTATTAGGAAATGAACAGAAAAGATACATAAACATATCTGTACAACATAAACATAAAATTCTACATGTTCTAGCTTTTCCAAAGCAAAGCACTTCTTACAAGTAGTTACCTAACCACCCTTTCATGTCTCTACTCCATACAGTAACAAGAAATTAGCAGAATCTAAAAATTTGTACAGGAAAATCAAATAATGCTTGCATATTTTTTCTTCTTTTAATAAGCTCCTGGAAATCTGTATCTGTAGGGAAAATTATTGACATTTGTATTTTTTGAAGAGAGCATTCTAAAAGCTTTCTAGGAAGGAGAAAATGATGTCCTTTCCATAATGAAGCTTTCCTGGATCTCTGATATTAGTACTTTTTGTACCTCAATTATGTGCTTATAATAGTCCATTTTATATTCTGGTTATTGGTACAAATCTTCTAGTAATCAGTACAGCGACTTCTATTATAGTAAGTACTTGCTAAAGGCCAACTAAATGAAAGAAATTTTTTCTAATAAAGTGAAAATCTTATCAGGAGTTCAGCAGGAAAAGAAATAAATTCAAAAGGGTCTACTTGAATTTTCCATAATTTCATCAGTGAACAAAACTTCATCTTTCTCTGTGCCAAGGTTCTTAGCCTAGCATCTGGCATCATTTCCAAGCATCTGTGAACTTAGATGGAAATAAACTACATCTTTATTTCAATGTAATTATTTTCCATTGTAATTATTTAATTTTATGCATTTAAAAAACAATATTCTAAGAAGTCACGCACACAAAAAGTCAAGAACCTCTGCTCCAACAGATAGTGGTAATCAGAGAATGTTGGAACTGGATGGGGCTTTAGTTATCACCAAATTAACTCATTTTATATCCAAGATCAATTTTCTCAAGATCCCTTAGCTAGTTAGTGACAGAGTCAGGATTAAGTCTCTTGGCTTCTGGTCAGAGTTCACCAAGTTAAGACTACTTCATAATTTTTTTTCATTTCCTATGTTTTTAATTGTTTTAAATGGGTCTGTACCTAGACTTTTTAATATCCATCCAGAGCCTTCTAAAATGTTACCTAAACTAGAATGAATTCTAATGGGTCTGAGTTACTGGAAAACCTTTATTTTAGTTATGCATATAATCTTATCAAAGACCAATGCAAGTCAGACTTGGAGTTATCTCTGATCAGTCACGTAATTCTGATGACCCTTCCTTCTTGCATATTTCCTATTGAACCTATTGAGGCACTTTACCAACTCAAGTTTGGAATACTACTACAAAAATTTCCTAATTGATCTTCTTGCTTATCTCCTTTCTTCCTGCTCTGGAACACCTTACAAGCCACAACCAATCTGCTTTGAAATGTTCAATTACTTCCCACTGCCCACAGAAAAAGGTCCTCAGCTCTTTAGCTTAGTATCCAAGAGCCAAAAAAACTGGCGCTGATAGGCCATTCAACTAACCCTTTGCATTGTTGACAGGATTTAATCACTTCCTTGCCCTGCCTTTGCTATTTCTGTACATCTGAATATGCTAAAATCTACACTCATTGTGTCACCAAGATACTAGGTAACAAATTAAATTATGTCTTCCATATTTAAAACATATGAAGAGATCTATGATGGAAAACATAAGCCAATACACCCCTGGGTAAAGTAACACAAATCAAATTTATCAGGGTGAAGATAAACTTAGTAATCTACTCTTCTTCAACACATTTCAATTCATTTCTGCTCAAAGCAATGAGAGGTTTGTGGAAAGGACAGAACTGTCAGTTTGTTAGTAAGAAGATCTATAATCTTGTTCTATCTCTGCCACCAACAACTTTTATAACTGATGGAAAGTTTCATTCTCCTTATAAAAATAAAGTGGTTGAATTAGATGATTTCTAAGTTCTCTTCCAGTTCTAACTTTCTATGAGACTTCCTAAATCATTGAAACAACATAACATCTTTCTCAAAACTTCTACCATCTACCAAGCCTCACTTCTCTGGACCTTATCTATAAAAATGAAAAGTGGATTAAGTTACCTCTAAGGCTCCCTTTTTAATTCCTTTAGAGTTAGAGCTAAACTCTAAAAACTTCACAAGGAAAACTCTCCTAAACCATCCCCAGTAGATCAATTCCCACAAAGGCTAACAAACATTTCTCTACAAAACTGTCCCATATTCTAACTCTGCAGCTGCAGACAAAGGGCAAAGGAAGTTTCCTCAGTCTCATGCTTAACTGGTTACCTTATGGTAAATTCACCCCAGTGGCTGCTTGATGGACCAGGAATTAGCTGGTTTTTGCTGAGAGCCCACAAAGAGGGCTTTAGCTGCCATTATATATCAGCTATTCCCAATTTGGTAAAAGGCAGAAATGATATACTTTGTTTTCAGAGGGCACAAATCTGAGTCATAACTCTATACCTTATTAACTGTAGGATAGACCAGTTACTTAATTTCACTTAGTCAAATTATATTTATTTATTCAGTGGAGATCATAACACAATTTTTAGCTATCTCATAGTTTTGCTATAAGGATCAAATAAGAAGAGAGCGATATAGAAACATAAGCTAGTATGAGTGAAGATTCAAAATGCTTCCTAATTCTAAGTCATTTCCAAACCTTCCCTGATTCATCAGAGTAAAAATATCTAGAAAACCCCTTACCTATAGTATTTAAATATGACTGTCAAGCCCCATCAGGTGATTAGGCAGCTGGTTGGTGAAGTGGATAAGACACTGGGCATGAAGTCAGGATGTTTTCAGTTGAAATCTGGGCTCAGATACTTACTAGATGTAACCCCAGGCGATTTATTTTAACTTCTGGTTACTTTGGGTTTTTTCCTTGTGTGTATGTAAAAATGGTGATATTATAATAGTACCTACTACCGAAAGTTGTTATGAGGACCAAATGAGAATATATGTGAAGTGATATACATAGTAGGCACTTAATAAATGTTTGCTTCCCATAATATGCTTATTCTTTTAAGTTGTAAATGGAAATATGTTTAGTATTTTCACATGTTTATGTGTTCTGCCTGACAAGGTCAATATAATTTAGATGAAAAAATCCCTTAAAAACATGAACACTATTGTACAAAAATATTCATAGCTGCGCTCTTTGTGGTGGCCCAAAACTGGAAAACGAGGGGATGCCCATCAATTGGGGAATGGCTGAACAAACTGTGGTATATGTTGGTGATGGAATACTATTGTGCTCAAAGGAATAATAAAGTGGAGAAGTTCCATGGAGACTGGAACAACCTCCAGGAAGTGATGCAGAGCGAGAGGAGCAGAACCAGGAGAACATTGTACACAGAGACTAATACACTGTGGTATCATCGAACGTAATGGACTTCTCCATTAGGGGCGGTGTAATGTCCCTGAACAACTTTCAGGGATCCAGGAGAAAAAAAACACCATTCATAAGCAAAGGATAAACTATGGGAGTGGAAACACCGAGAAAAAGCAACTGCCTGAATACAGAGGTTGAGGGGACATGACAGAGGATAGACTTTAAATGAACACTCTAATGCAAATACTATCAACAAAGCAATGGGTTCAAATCAAGAAAACATCTAATGCCCAGTGGACTTACGCGTCGGCTATGGGGGGTGGGGGGGGGGAGGAAAAGAAAATGATCTATGTCTTTAACGAATAATGCTTGGAAATGATCAAATAAAATATATTAAAAAAATAAAATAAAATAAACACCAGGCCTGGGGATGGCGGAGCAGCTATCAGATGCAAAGCAGTCCCATGGCCATAATGATTAAAAAAAAAAAACATGAACACTAATTCTGAGAAAATGCCTAAAACAGCATCATTAGCAGAAGATGCCCAAATAAATGCTTGTCTGCAAAAATGAATTTAAAAATTTTCAGCCCAAAATAAATTTGTCAGTCTAGGTTCTCTGGCCAACCCTTCAGTATAACACAGTCACTAAAATAAATTAAAAACACAATCTCCAAAAATAAATTAAATTCTTAAAGCTCAAAACTGTGATTATCCTGAAGAAAACAAGACTTGAAAGGCCTTTATTAGATTGGATTTTTCCCCCAGTTTAAAAAAAGCTTGACCACTGGAAAGACGATGCTATCCATGCACTAACGGCAATGCAGGTATTATAATTATTAGATGACCACTCTCAAGTTCACTTCATAAAATACCAGTCATAATATTAGGGCTACACCCAGCTGACAGAGGATCACTTTTAAGTGCCAGCAGCAATAAAAAAGAGGGTTATAAAGGCTTACTAAATTCATTAATAAGGCAGTCTGCAGTTATCTGATTTCACAGCAACACCTGCATATTTATCTACTCATTACCAATTGGATGATGGAATTTTTTCAAGCACATTTCAAAAATCTGCCAACTTCAAGTGTAAAAAAATAAACTTTGTGGTTAATTTTTCCCTTAACAAAGTACAGCTGTTGAGAATAATTGTTCAAGATCTTACCCTGTAATGTCAACTGCAGCAGAACAAAGAGTATTTAATTAGCAAATCTATCCAGTAATTCAACACCTATTATATAAAATGCCTTCGTGATTTTATTCAGGATAATTTGCTAAGAGGGTTATTACTGACATTCAGATGGAATTTAAAATTCCTACGCAAGTCGAGTCATAATAGCAGTAATGATCTCCCCAATCAGGAGATTCTGTGTCACACAAGGCTCTCTTGCAATGCAGCAGCCGATTTCCTGACTTCTTAATTCCTGGGCTCAGCTCAGTGAGAGCCCTTCATGCCGATATTTCAGTCAGCAATACATCTTTAATGGGACTCTATTAAAATACCTAGAACAAAAATGACTTTTTTTTTTTGTTAACAAGAATGACAGCACTGCCATCATATCAATCATTTCGGGCTATGCTGAACAGTGCAGGGTGAGGAGGAGGGGAATGAGGAAAGGAAGAGAGCGGGAATTAAAATCATATGAAAAAGTGTCTTAAAACAGGCCCCTGAAAGAGGAGTGGGAAGTAGAAAAGGAAATATAAAAATGCACTGCTGATTCTGTTTTCTAAAGAATAAACCTATATTTTCATAGGCAGATAGAATGTACTTCTTGTTTGTCTAATCTAGAGGTTGCTAAATAATAGCCACATAAGACCAATTACCAAAAATGGCACTAACCTGTAAAAAGTAATCTCTAACATAACAATTATGCCTTTTCCATATTTATATTCTGCTAAAATAAGATACCATGCTAAATGTTTACTCATGCCAAAGCAGACTAAAATAGTGCTTACTGGTACCATCAAGCTGCCACCATTTAAGAAGTAAAATACAAAAGGACAATTCCAGACACCTAAAATGTTCCTAACAATTAGCCCATTTTTATAGTAGGCATCACTTAGATATTATACACAATAAATATACTAAATATACCAAAGTTCACAAACCTAACTATAAAAATTGAGACTATAACTGAACAACTTAATGGAAACCTCAAGATACTAATGCTTTTAAGCTCCTTCCTGCAAGAATGCACATATAAAATTGGAAATACATTAGAGAAATTTTTAGAAATACATTAGGAAGACTCTTCTTGAAGTCCCACTTCAAGGCCTCATGAAGACCTGGAAGTAACATCACAACATTCTCAAAGGTTATGACAGTGAAACACAAACTTGGGGGGGTGGGGGATGGGGGGGGGGGAGACTGATTCTGCCATCCATAAACCAACCTAGTCGAGGACCTTTTCTTGTCAGATTATCTCTTGTACACATGTGTGTATATGTTGTACTCCTAAATAGAATATAAGCTCCATGAGCTTAGGGACTACCAGTTATCTTTGTATACTCAGGGTCTGGCATATAGGAAACACTGGAAAAATTCCTTATTGACTGGATTCCAGTAAATTATTTACACCTAAACATGTCTCTCCATTGCCTTTTAGAACCCCTACAATAATAATTTTTCATAAGTGTATAGTGCTAGATGATTCCAGCCAAACAATTTTGCCACTAGATTATTAGTGTTATAAAGTTGGGTCAATAGGTCAGGATATAGCTAACAATTGTTGAAAACAGCATGTTTTCTCCCAAATATAATCTTCGCCCTCTACCTTCTACAAAACTCTGAACTGGGCACTGATCATCTGCATTATGAACTGATGGCTGATGGACTAACTATGTGTTGTCCATCTAAATCTATCTCGTAGTCAAAACAAAAAGCATGTTATTAATCCACCTCTTACATGGTTCTATAGGTATTTTAAAGCTTGATGAAAGCAGCACAATAAAAAAGAAAGCAGTATATCTGGGAAAAAGTCTTGGCCCTGGAATCAGGAAGGCTTGTACCCAAATCCTAACTCTGACAACTAGATGAACAGTCTGGAGGAAATCATTTACCTTTTTGTAACTCAACTTTCTTATCCATGAAGTGGGGATAATGATAATAATACTTCACTACTTATTCATTATGAGCAAAGTGCTTTGCAAATTTCAAATACATACACTTACACACACATATAGACACATGAATTCTTTTCACATAAAGCCCCTGGAAATATCATTCAATACTTTATAATTTATCTCACATTAATCTTTCCAAAAATTATAAAATGAATTAACATAAAGGATGATTCATATTTACTACACAAGTGAGACAGACCAAGTTATCTGACTTAACTGTAGATAAAATTTAAAGTAGATATGGCTGTGTGTACATATTTTAAGGCTATTTAAACTACTTACAATAATAACATCTCATATTGAAATATACACCCTACATATTCAGATCTGACAAGGTCATTTTCCTTCTTAGAGGGCTCTCTGGTGGCACCCTACTATATGGGTAATCAAATATAAACTTCCAGATTTAGCATTTACAATCCTCCACAATTTGGACTTTCCAGGCATATCACATTTAATTCTCCTTCATACATTCTGCATTCAAGTCAGCCTACTTGCTATTCCTCACATAATATCCCATCCATTTTCCTTCACTAAGACTTTGCACAGGCTGTCCTCTGCTTTCCATACACTCTCTTTTCCCTACCTCTATCTCTCAGAATTTCTGTCTTTCTTTATTCAAAGTTCAGCTCAAAGCTACCTCCTTTAGGCATTCCTTGATACCCTCAGTTCTCAGTGCTTCCCTTCTTAAATTACCTTGTTTCTTTTTTACATTTACTTATATGCATGCATTTCTGGAATAAAAGGTCCTTGAGAGGAGAAAATATTTACATCTTTTTATCACATACTCCAAAGAAAAAGTCCTATTTTAAAGTTTACCTAATTAGTTCAATTTTATTAAGCAGTAAAAAAATTTCTAGTCAGGTGATCAAATCAAATATTGATTAAAGATCTTTCTTTAATTCATTCAGATTTTTTAAAAGTTTCCTATTTTCCCATAAAAACCCATGGTCTACTTTACATATATGAAAAGGGTGGATTGGGGGGGGAGGAAGGGAAGGGGGGGGGAGAGAGAGAGAGAGAGAGAGAGAGAGAGAGAGAGAGAGAGAGAGAGAGAGAGAGAGAGAGAGAGAGAGAGAGAGAGAGAGAGAGAGAGAGAGTGTTCCACTAAGAGCTTTTAGAAAGTTGCCAAAGATTTTGAATCTAATTCATCCTCTCGATTATTTCCAAGTTGTTTAACGTCTAGAAACTCTGGAATCTTCTCTTGCTTTATCTGGGAATGGGAGTTTGGGGGAGGATAAATACCTGCCTATCTTACAGGGTTATTTTGCAGAAAAGGAGAGATAATGGAATGAGGACTTGTAAACCATAGCTAGGATAAGCTTGGGTAGAAATAACAACTAGTCACCTTTTTTTACATAGTTATTGAAATTTACCTTTTCATGTATATTAAATTATTTTACTTTCACAATAATGGTATAACACAAGCCAGGCAAGTATTACTCTACAGTGTTCAGATTTTTACAAAATAAAAAATATGAGGCCATTTCTCCAGGAATCACATTGTTAATTAATAGATACATGTGCCTTCTAACAAAAAATAGCTCTCTCACCAACCTCCTAAGGAAAAAGAGAGCAAGTCCTGTCTTTCGCATATAAAGAGAGCTGTATCCCTTTTCTGATGGACTTGACAGCTCTACCTTAGGACCTCTCCTGCCAATCCTCACTGGTGGATATTTCAAGAGGAGATGGACTTAGAGAGCTGAACTCCTCCTTCATTACTTCATCACAGGAAAGGTAGATCTCACCAGGCTGACTCCAGCACAGGCTCTTCTCAGGCACATGACTGCAAAGTTTAACAGCTAGAGCTTGCAGACTTACTGACTAACCAGTCCCAGTGAGATGACTTGGAACCCAAGGTTTAATAGAAATTAATTACAATTCAACATTAATTTTCCTCAAGTCCCATTTTCTAGATGAAGGGACAGAAATGTTAAAGAAGTTAAATGACTTCCCCAGGGACATACAAATAGTTAGTGTAAAGGTCTTGTAGCCAGGTCTTCTGATTACATCTTGCCACTTTACCAAAGAGCATTTCCTCATCTAAAACTCCCTCCACTGATGAAATCACAAATCACATGCCCTCCCCCTCTCTCTAGTACCATCGATTAGGCAAAGCTAGCCTTTGACTATTTCAGATCACTGCTAAGTTTTCTTCAAGGAGTTAAAAGTATAAAGGGGAAGAGATAACTTAAGAGCTTAGGCAAAACATTTCATCCACTTGGCTATTATATGTGTCCCTTTACTTTACAGATGAGGAAGCTGAGGTCCCAAAAGGTTGAAAAGCCTTGACAATGATCACACAATTAGTGAAGAGTAAAAATAGGCACAGAATACCAGGCCCTTGACCTATGGCCCAGAGCCCTTTTCATTAAATCACACCATTTTTGTGGGTCAGAATTTTTTTAAACCCCTTTGAAGATGAATAAATATCTCTCATTGCTTCAAGTGACAAATGGGAACCTTCCCTTAAAAATAAGATGGAAGAAAATAGCAAAAGATAAAAGTCACAAACAACTCCATTACCATATGATTCAGTTCATTATACAAATCCCTACTTCATCAATTAACTCAACTAGCTTTCTTAGCATCTCAGCATGACAAATTCCAACCAATGCAGTCAACTGGGCCAGATGGCTATTTGTAATCTTGTAAACTTCAAACACTGAAATCAAAGATCTTTGGAAAGGGAAAAGATTAGGCTTCTGCTGGTAGTACAAGATGCAAAAGATTAGCTTTTCAATGATCTGATCAATTGCTGATAAGCATAACTCTCTCCAATAACAATATTTAAACGAAAAATCCAAACTTGAATCCTATATCTGAAACCTAACTTTTCCCACCTAAGAAATACTGATTCAGTTCAAACACAGTACATTGTAATGCAAACAAATACTCAAGAAGAATGCATTTCTACTTCAATGATGGGGACCCCTAATTACAAACATGACTAACAAATGTACTTCCCCCATACTTCCATTATTACCAAGAGTACACTATTTAAAAAAACACCTTAATTTGTCATTTAAATCTTCTGGCATCTCAAGTGTAAGAAATTTAAAACACTTTGAATAAACAATGCCATTTGAAACATTTAATAATGTTTATAAGTCTTTCTTATTTCCCTACAATGACAGGAGTCTGATTTTGATCTAAGTAGTTAGAAATTCAGCAACTAAATACCTTTGAATATGTGAAATGAATATCTGTGGAATCCATCTCTTCTTTCAGACCTTTCACTTCTACCTTAGTCCCACTACTTTGTCCCACTTTGTTCTTTTTAAAAAATCAACTCTCAGGGGCAGCTGGGTAGTTCAGTGGATTGAGAATCAGGCCTAGAGACCGGAAGTCATAGGTTCAAATCTGGGCTCAGACACTTCCTAGCTGGGTGAACTTGGGCAAGTCACTTAACACCCATTGTCTAGCTCTTGCTGCTCTTCTGTCTTAGAATCAAGTATTGATTCTAAGGTGGAAGGTAAGAGCATTAGATAGATAGACAGACAGATAGATAAAATGAATGAATGAATAAACAAATAAATAATCACCTCTCCATTGTTCTAATTTTATTTTATTTTAAACATCTTTTGCCCCTAAGTAAAAAACAAAAAAACAATTATTTTTCTAATTTCCATTCTTTCTCCCTACCTAACCATTCTGAGACCCACTGCTAAGTTGCATCCTCATGGCTCAACTATTCATATATTTTACTTGACCTTATTCTATACCCTATTACATTTACATCTGAAATGAAGCTTTGTAAAGGTTTGAAAGATGCCTTTATGACTCATTTAACCAAGCATGTTCACTGGTAAGACTTCAGATTCTTACTAAAATAAATGAGTTCACAGTTAATCCCTAATGGCTAAACTTTAAAAGTAGAAATATTTATTAAAAACTGAACTTTGAAATTATGCATTTATTTAATGCCATAAATAACATTAAAAATTCAAATGAAGTCTAGAAATGGGGTTTGCAGACTTTTAAAAACCCATATTTATATCTGTAAGACTGAAAATACAAGGTATGCAATGGTCCTTAGCTTTTGTTCCCAGCCCTACATCTTTAGCCCTTCAAATCAAAGCCATTAAATATCTGAAGGCTCAGAGTCTTGGATCCCTGATTGACTTCTCACCTAACACATCTATAGGGCTAATTAAGATGTGGCCAAACTGTGTCCAAATCTTAGTTAACATTACTGTTTGAGCAAGTTTCATACAACCTGATTAAAATTGACTAAAAGTGTCTGACTTAGTAATCACTTAGGCAGAATGAATTTTACATTAGCAGGATCAAGCACGCACCAGGCCTCAGTGGAAATGAAAAGGGCTTATAGTAATAGGATTTATAAATCCACCACATTAGGTTAATGGCTAAATGATTTACATGTAACTTTTCTCCTCTCCTCCCCTCACTTTCCAACTCACTAAAAACTATGCTTGGCATTTTCAACTACAGTGCCAAACACAGAGGAAATAGTCTTTCTATTTTTGGAATTCTAATTTCTGAAGAAGGAATGGGCATCAACCCATTAACTCTTCAAGAGCTAAATATATGAGAGGACAAATAACCAATTAATAAAATAAAATTATCTACCCGGTCCCAAAGTTTTTAATTGATCATAATTATTTATTTTGAAAGAAGGAGCCAGACTGACTACTGTTACATAACAAAGTTCAGCAATTGAAAACTAAAATCACAATAATACTTACAACAGAAGGGGCATTAATTAGCATTCCCCAAATATGCAATATCTTTGTTTTTTAACACTTACCTTTTGTCTTAGAATTAATACTACATCTTGGATTCTATGGCAGAAGCCTGGCAGGGGCTAGGAAATAGTGGTTAAGTGGCCTGAGTAATTAATCTAGGATGTGTCTGAGGCCAGATCTGAATCCAGGACCTCCTGTCTCTAAGTCTAGCTCTCAATCAGCTGAGTTGCAGTTATCTTTTTTTTCTTTAATTAATGAAATAATTAAGTCATGGAGACATTTATTTTTTATAGGTCATTAGTTGTAACTAGAAATGGCACAAAATTCTGAAAAATCTTCAACATTAAAGACAAGATGATCATATACAATTGGCTGCCCAATGGGTAAAACCTAAAGTTGGCAAGTGACTGAATCTTCATTTCCATAAGGGATTTTTTTTCGTCTCTAAGAAGCATTTACTCTTATCCCACTTATCCAATTAGTCATCAAATGTTGCCATTTCCACTGCCATGATTTCCTGCATCCTTCGCCTTCTCTCCACTTACATAGCTACCACTTTAAGTTTATTCAAACCCTCATTACCTCTTATCTAATTTTTTTTGCCACCTCTCCATTGCTAGCATCAAGGTTCTTACAAGTTCAATCTATCCTCTATTATGTGTTCGAAAGTGATTTTCTTTAAGCACAAATCTGTCCACGTCATTCCCTTACTCAATAAACTCCACTGCCACTAGGATAAAACAAATTTCTATGTTTAGTTTCCAAAATCTGGTACCACTCTATCTTTTCTGCCTCAGTAGACATCATTCTCCTTCTTGCATTCTGTATAATCCAGGCAAACTAACCTTGCTTCTATTCCTCACACAAGACACTTCATTTCTGTGCCTTTGTGCTAGTTGCTAGCCACATATGAAATGCATTCCATCCTTAAAGAACCACTAAAAAAAAAAAAGCTAAAGCATCACTTATTTACATGAAGTAAGTATTTCCCGATTTATAAGGTCTTTTTGAATGGGGAATTTCCCATTTCATGTTTGCACACGTGTGCCTCTGTATGTGTGTACACACACATATACAAAGGGTTACTGTTGTTTTGAGGAGAGAAGCAGGACAGAGACCAATTAGTTTGCCAGTTAGAGATTTTCAGTGTGCAAACCAGAAACTCATCTGTAATTCATTGTAGAGACCAGGAGAATTACTGAAGTATTAATGAAAATGCAGGATACGTTCCTGATTTTTTTGAGGTTGACATCACTCACAACCACATCCTTGCTCTTCCATACTCAAACACTAAATACTAGAGTGGATGGACAAAACTATTTGACCCACTATAACAATCTTATCTAATAATGTTTGTTTTTTTCCTTCTGCAAGAGGTAGAACTTAAGACTTAAGAACAGAAGAAATAAATAGCTTTTAATAAAAAGGGAAAATTAAAATACCCCTGAGAAGTCAACTCGCTAAGATATGTAGGATGCCACCTTAAAGAAACAGTCTTCTTACATTATTATTTGGGTTTACATTCAAGAAAAGAAAAAAGGAACATATATTAATTGTCCAATTAGTAGTATAAAGTACATCAATCTCCTGAGATAAAATACTGTAGAGTAAAAGATGATCAGAGGAAGTCAGTAAGTATTCTGTGAAGTAATAAAAGATTATAATGGAATTGGTTACATTCTACTCTAAATGTAGATTCTGTGATCCCTATGGCCCATATTTTTTTTTCCAGCTTTCTCATTATTCTGGCTTAGACAAGATCATGGATCTAGAGCTGCAGAAGGAATTTCAAGTCATTTAGTCTAATATTCTCATTTTACAAATGAAGAAAGAGAGGCCCAAAGAAGTTAAGTGACTTGCACAGGATCCCACAGTAGCAAGGGCTAGGATTTTAACTCAGGTCCTGTGACTTCATAATCAGTGTTCTTTTCACTACAGTTAAGGCTAAGAGTTCAATAGTCAAAGTTAGCCCTCAAATGACCATTTAGTGAGCTTGGAGAAATAAAGTGTTCTCTTAAATATGAATGGAATAAACTCACCCATAAAACAGAATAGGGTGTTATAATGGATCATAATGTAAAAATCAAGATTTATTTACAGGCAATTTTTTAAAAAAATTCTTCACTTTTATCTTAGGATCAATACTTAAGTATTGAATTATGAGGCAGAAGAACAGTAAGGACTAGGCAATTGGTGATTAAGTGACTTTTCCAGGGTTATACAAGTAGGACATGTCTTCAGGCAAATTTGAATTGGGACCTCTGGTCTGCAGGCCTGGTTGTCTATCCACTGTGAGCCATCTAGCTGCCCCTCCAGCATCTCCTTTTAAAGCAATAAGGACACATGGAACATGGAAAAAGTCATAAACCTACGATAGGCTAATGGTTTGGAACCCACTCCATTATTTTTCTAGCACTCTACTATCTGAGAGTATAATTAGGAAACATCATCCTCACTGCTTCTTAACTACCTTCCTATCCTGTTCACATATCAGATACACATTCTTTCTGTCACAACATTTGTCTAGTGTCACACAAAACAGTGGCCAACAACAAACCTGATACATGGCTGCTTAAGTCAGACTGCAAGGCACCATACAGTGACCTTTAACAAGAACGAATCTAACAGGTGGCTGGTGCCTAATACAAATAATTGTATTAAGCTCTCAAACAAGAACCAAACAAGAGAGCACATGGTCTTGTCATCAGTAACTGAGAATGCTGAAGTTGGTAATAGAGGTTCTCCCATCTTCTACTCAATAGTGGCAGACAAAAAGTGGTGAGCAACTCTCTTCTCTTGAACCAAAATGATAGTGTTGATGATCTCAACAGGAGAAATTAGCAACAATCAATTCCCTTCACAAGCCAATGGATCCCATTGGCTCCTATATAACTACTATTTTCCCTGCCAGCTTTCTACTGCATTTGGAAAGGGAAATTCTTAGATTAATTTTGATGTAATTTATTATCACTCATCCGATTGATGGTCCGGTGAAAACACTTCAACAGATTATAGAAAATTATTGAGTCCCTTCGTCCTTTTGGGGATGTATGGAGTTGTAATGAAGGAGAGAAGAGGCAGAAATCCATGACAGACAGGTGTTCCTAAATTACATTCTTCATATCCTGAAAGAGAAACTAACTAAGCTATAAGTGATTGAATTAATTGCCTTTAGTGACTAATTAGATTTTTCTAACATCAATCGTCTCAAGTTAGTCACAGTTTTCATCCACCTTTAACCCTACAACAAGGCACTGTTTTGACAGAAGAGACAGCTGGAGCACAGAGGGTGGGGTGGGAGGCACTGCTGCTGCTACAACCTTTTCTGAAAGACAATCACTTCTACCACAGTCCAAAAATTCCATTAGGTGAGGAAAAAAACAGACGGGAGCTTTGCTCACTGTATCACTGTGTGGCCCATGTATCAGGCTACCCACTCCCCAGAGAACCCATTATAACTGTCACTGTAAGAAAGGGGATACTATTCTCTTTGGTCAGTACCATGACCTTCCTTGCTCCCCACCCTCCCAAACCATCAGCTGGTGACCTAAAGCATGTCACAATGCAAATGGCATGGCCAGACTGATCTACACACCACTGGCACATTGGTCTCCTGATGAAGAGGCCAAATAGTAGATCGAGTTCCTGTCAGCTGCAAAAGAGCCGACACTCAAGCTGCTTAGCGGCTTCTCATTCTTTATTTTTAAAATGGTAGGGTGGGTTCAAGGACATAGTTGCCTTTCAAATAGGAAGAGACTAAGGAAAAAGGTATAATCCTTGTAAGTGAATACACAGCAAGGAACTTTGAAATTTCTGAATTGTCTCAGAAAGGAGAGTATGAGCATTTTAAAAACCATAAATGAATACATAGGTCTTCAAGAAAGATGGAAAGAGCATTTATTTTCAAAGAAACCATAAACTAAAATGATTACTTTTCAAGTCACTGGCACTTAATTCTCCAACCTATCACTGATGTTAAATCTTGATTTTCAGAAAACCATAAACCCCAAGAAAGGAAGGTCCAATGTCCTATAACAAACCTGATCTATTGATCAGGTTTGAACTGTACAACAGGTTTTTTAAAATGTATTAAAAAGATTGTTAGAAAAAAAAATACATCCAAAGAGATTCCAAAAGTTGTTTCCACTCCTCCACCTCATTCTCAACTAATTCTTACAAGCTGTAGACCAACTGAATTTTGATGCGTAAACTGCTTTTGACTATATTTCATTTTACACAGATAAACACTTTTTTAAAAAATGCAAGCCAAAGACACCCTTTTGAGAAACTAAGAAAACAGATGTGGAAGCCATTTGTTTAGATGAAGAGGAATTTTCGCTTTTATAGGAATACAATGATTCATGAAAAGGAAAAAAAGTCTGTCATCAAGTTTGCTTCAATAGATACTATCGAGTTTGAGGCAGCTTTCTAAATATGGCCATTGCTTCTCTTCATATCTCATCTCTCCTGAAATATCTCAACTACTGCTAACAAACATTACTTTTATTGTTTTTGTTCTTTTATATTTTCTGCTTAGCATATATGTTATGGAAAAAAAAAAACCTGGCACAGCAGCATCATTTATTTGCTTCTCTCAATTAGGTAGATGCACAAAATGTCTTCAATCTAAGTTACCTACCATAATTATAACAAGTTCAGATCATCAGAATATTAGTAGTACATTATAATGTGCCTTGACGTGGCAATGTTTTCCTTAAGAAATGGATACTGCTATGAAAAATAGAATAATACAGATAGCAAATTCACAGAAAATCCAGAAACCTCAATTTGGTTATCATTTCCAAGTTTATTCCCCAACAAATATTTTAACAGAACAGCTACAGAGAGTTTAATATCCTCTTTGCTCTTCCACATTAAATGAGGGTGCTGAGTTGCCCCTAAGGAATTCTCAAACAAACTTGGAGATGCAAGCAAGCTATCCACTCTTCTCCCATGCTCCACTCACACATTATGCTAATGCCATTTACTCATTTCTTGTACTTCTACTTAAAAAAAAAAAAGTCTTAACCTGATGTCATTCACAGCCCTCCTCAATACAAAACAGGTGAAGAAGAGAGGAAGGCAAAGACTATTCTGAAGATGCATGAGGGGAATTGGATATTTCAGACCCTGAAACTTTAGGAATAATTGCAGTGGTGACCAGACCTTCTGTAACAAGAGCCATAAAAGATATAGAGGACCTTGGTAATATGTTTGTTTATTATGAATCTCTACTATATGAGACAATGTAAGGCAAAACAAGCTTACTGCTTATCATAATTGCTTCCAAATTATTACCTACTTTTCTACATTTAATGGGTTATCGTTCCTGGAAAGTGATCTATACATACTGGAGTCCTTCGTGCCATTTGGTTTATTCCTTCTTTTAAAAGGGCACTAAAGATTGTCCTGTTGCAAAATCCATTGTTTCCTTTCAGTTCTCATTCTTCAAATCAAGCATTTAATAAGCAACTATGATTAACTGTGCAGTTCTTTGCACTGTTTTAGAACTCTTTTAAATATATGCTCCTAGTTTAGTGAGGGCTTCTTAGGAATCACTCTTACCTGAACATTTGAAGAAAAATTCTTTCTATTCTGTCTTTTAGCTCCCCCTTATTTTTTCCTTAACCCATCACCTGTAGATATCCAAAGGGAAGTCCTTTGTCTTCTATTTGTCTTTTCCCTCAGGAAATCATCTATTCATTTTCTTCTGAATTATCACAAATAAACTTTTTCTAATTTCATTTCTCTTTCCCCTTTACCAACATCTATAAGATTTCTAAATTACATTAAACACCTAATAAATGTAAGGGACTGAAGACACAAAAGCAAAAATCAATCACTCATGCCCCAAAGGAGCTTACATTCTACACTTTACTTTCCCTACCTCCATTCAATTTATGAATAAGTCTTGCAGATTATTTCTTCGTCATGTCTTTTCATTATCTCTCTTGATCTCCATTTACATAGTCTTGACATTGAATAACTGAAGCCTGAAATACCAAAAAGGATCTCCTAGGCCTGCTAGTATTTCTATGCTCCAATATAACCTGTAGACAACTACTAAAATAACATCCATATAATTCACCCCAAAACAACTGAGATATGATTCTTTTTTATCTCTTAGTGGTCATAAATTACTACTGGTTCCAGATGTATCCCATAAAAAGATGAAGGATTTGGTACATTTTATAATTAGCTGTATGTATTTATATATTATTACATAATATACTTAAATATATATTTATAATTTTCTATATAAATATAACAATTATGATGAAATCCTTGCCTTTATAAAATGTGAAGATACCATATAACTCAAAAGTCAAATGTAAAAAAAAGTAATGTAGAAATGTGCTCCTCCATTTGCATCCTGAAAACTGTTTCCCAGTCATAATAGACTAACATTTTAGAAGAAATAGTTGTAACTAAGAATAAAACTTCCTTTAAAAAGCATAGGGAAGACTTCACTGATATCAAATTTCATGTTCTTTTTAGCCTCATGTAACCACCTTAGAGTAAAACGTGTGTGTGTTGAAAGATGTGTTTCTTCTTTCTTATACACTGCCCAACATCATAAATGTTTTATTCTATTTCCTTTTTATGGTTGTTTTATGGAAACATTTCAGTGTCAGAATAAAAATCGGTTTCAGAATAAGGTGAATGCTAAATTTTAAGATAACAGCTGTATACCCATCCACATTAATCCCTGTAAGTAGTCAACATAAAGCTGAATTTACAGGAAGAGGAGTGGGTAGAGTTAGAATAGGAGGAAATGAGGAGGCACAACAAGAATTAATTACTGGTAATTACAAATGCTATAGTTTCTCTTCTTTCTCTGTCCTACTAATCAACAGTATGAGCACATGTGGTCCATGGTACTAAGGAGAAGTAAGAGGAGGAAAACAAAACAGCTATCTGAAGAATATGCCATTAAAAAAAGAAATCTCCACAGAAAACTGTGGTTATCAATTCCATCTTAATTAACATCTCATATATTTCAGGCCAAGATAAATAAACCTGATTTTTGATGAACTAGAGACATGACATCTAAATATTCTCTGAAAAAATATAGTACCAAAGTATTATTTAGATTGGATGCAAACATGGCTTGCACATAGTAGGCACTCAATAAATGTTTCTGATAAGAACACTGAAACTATGACAAGGAAAATTATGAAATTCCCACTTTAGAAAATGCAAAACAAGAAAGAAAGCAATCTTCAAGTTGTCTCACAAACCTCCTCAGGCCCTCTTCCTTTGAATAAGAGGTTGAAACAGCACATGATGTAACATTTCCTGAAATAAATAGTATGTTTTATCTATAAATGAGGTGAAGATATACTCAAGGTTTCTTCTATGAACTTGTTTAGAAAAATTATCAACTAATGCTCAAGGAATGAACAAAAAAATTGCTAAAAACCTGGGACAACTTTAGACAATTATTATCGACTATGACACCTATTGATTTTGGTAGAAATTGCCTTAGCTTCTATCCTATACTCCCTTTTCTTTTCCCAAGAATCTGTATATTTCAGAATTTGAAATGAAAGCACCCAATACTCAGAAAAGTCTGGGTTTGAAGTCAGAAATCTTAAGATTCAAGACCCATCTCTTTTCCCTCCTGTGACTATAAGAAAGTAAATTTCTGTCTCAGGACTTCAATTTTGTCATTTATGAGACATGGATTAAAAGGACTTTTAAAATGCATCTTGAAGTATTGTTGTGAGAAAAAACACTTCTGATCTGTAAATTATTCTAACAGTTTATAATAGGATATTACACACACACACACACACACACAACATATTATTAATATAATTAATATTAATTCTGAGATCACTCTCAGGCTAATCTTTTCAATCATTTCTAATCTTCCATGGCAAGTAAATCTTTTTGGGTGTAGTACAGAAAAAGAAAGCTGACCTGAGTCAGAATTCTAACTCCACTATCTTTGTTCCTATACGCACGTTCGTTAACTTCTGTAGTTCTAAATTTCCTAGTTTGTATAATAAGGGGATGGGACTTAATGTCTTCTAAATTTTTTTTCATAATTTTACAATCCAATGAAAAGAATAACAACCAAAAAAGGAAAATACAAGTTATACCTGATTTAAAATAAATAGGATTAGAGCTATAAGGAACCTTTAAAATCATCTAATCTAGAAGTGTCAAATACTTCCCAGTAAGAGCTAGATTAAAATGCAAACGGGAAACATTTAACAAAATAAGTATAAATATAACAAAACATAAAAAACGAGAATATGTAATTTTCTCAATCAAATGTGATGTGACACCACTGATCTATTCCAGCCCTCTTTAGTGTAAAAATGGAGATTTGAACCCCAGACTTCAATTCCCAGAAGTAGTTGGTAGCTCCCAGAGTTCCCCATAATCCCAGGTGAGATCCTCACCTGGGCCGAGAACAGAAATTGTATTTAAGCTGCCTCTCCACCTACTTCAGGCTCTCTCTTGGCTTTTGCTTCTAGAGACAGGCGGCCCTCTACTTAGCCAGCAAAATGTAGGTTGCACGTGCTTTCTTATTTTGTATTTTCTTTATTTCTTAATCTTTAATAAACCTCTAAAATATATAATACTTTTAGCAGAGAAACTAATTTTTAATTTAACACTAGCCTCCACATTTTACAGATGAAAAAGCAATGGTTAAATAATCATAACAGAATTCTGAGCAGTAGAAGGGATCTTAGCAATCATTTGGACCAACCCAAATCTACTGGCCCATTTTGTATAGTACAAAGGTCACTGTATTGGGAAGCAAGAACCTTGGGTTCACATCTTGGGCCTACTACTTATTGTATGACCTTAGACAAGTCCTTTCATTTCAGGTTTCACTGTTAAGTGAAGTTTTTGTGCACATACATGTACACACACACACACAAATGTCCAAGAGGCAGAACTTCAAACTAGGTCATCCAAATATGATATATATCTATAGACATAGATATAAATATGAATTTAATTAAATCTATCTCTAGGATCCCTTCTAGGTCCAAATCTATGATTTTATGATCCCAAATATAAGAGTTGAAATTTTAAACCAGGTCACCCCAACTTTGACTACAACAGTCTTTCCCTTACACACATTACCTTTTAATTTCTTCTAACAACAAATTACTCACCACTATAATCTTAAATACTGAGACTACAACTCCTAGAGCAGAGATTTTAAGCTCTTGATGATTAGGAGCTAATTTTGATTTCTTCAAAGTTTTGGGAGGAAGAGATGGATGGCTCAAAGGTAGGCAGTTTGCCAACTATAATTCCCCTTCCAATTTAAAGCCAGGAAAGGGAGCTATTGTGGTGGCAACTAGCTTGGTGATCTATCAGATAAGGATACAAGATCCATCAATCTGCTGATTGGGGATGCCTGTCTTATTTTTAGTATTAATTCAAAAAGATACAAACTAATCCATTTACAAAACTCTCTAATCCTCCCTACCTCTACAAGTGATTTTAATTATCTGCAGAACTGAACATATAAAAATTTGGATTAATCTTTCAAACTGAATTACTATGCTTTTCTCTCTCAACAAAGCCATATTACTTTGCAAAATAATGAGCTAATTTTTCTGGTGGTGAACATACTCGGGAGAATGGGGGAAGTTACTGGCAAAAATCTAAGTGCTTCACTACCTCAGCTTTAAATTTAAATTAAGCACTCAGCGGTATGCAAGTTAGGACAATTTTCCTTACACAAGATAAGATGAATTATATTTTATTCCTTAGTTCTGAACAAGTCACTTCCTTAGACATACCTAACCCTTAAACAAAGGCTGTTCTTTGTCACAGCTGTGGAAATGTTTTTATTACTAATGTTCTTTAAATATGAACAAGAGTCTCTCTTTTCTATACTTAAGTTCATAACAAGCTGTTACCTTTGCAAAGTAGAATAACTGAAGAAAAGAGAAAAGGAAAAGGGAATATTTGCTTCCTATGTGAGCATCACATAAATTACCACAATTAATGGCAAAGCATGCCTTTCCCTAAACTACCAACTGTATCTACCTGAGGACCTACACCCCAATGGCTCTTCTAGGCTCTTCTAATATGGGTAGTTTATTATAAAGAAAATTATGCCACAATGAAGTAATTTCTTTTGCTCCTTTCCCCAGGATGAAAAAAGTCTTTTAAAAAATGTTTTTGAGATAACTATTAGTTTCCATAAAGGTTATTCTTATGGAAGTTTAAATGTGTGTGTTTTTACCATGTGCTAATGGGTCTCTAAAGAACACCAATTTATCCAGCCTGAATTCTATGCAGGTTGCTTTGCACAAGAGGAACTCTCTAGATGAATCCTGAAATTGCAAAGTGCTTATCACTTAGGATTATATGCAAGTTGGAGATGTTCTGGTGTAAAAAATATACAGGCTCAATACTACATCCAACTTTTTATTGCCCCTTCACTTGTGTGGGAAAAAATTCAGTATCCCAATTATTCCCAGTTTATACTTTGTCCTGATCAATCAGAAAACAAAAGATTTACTGTGCTTTCACTTAGATCCTTCTTAAAACATCATGAGTTCCAACAATTGATGTACTTGAGGGTCACAGGTTGAATTTATTTCTATTTGGGAAATCAGACTATGCACAACCAAAAAAAAAGGAAAATAAAAAATAGTGATTATGATATGGATAAGGGAAAAAAGTACAATCTGTGATCCTAAAGTACATAAAATTTTGATAAACATTATATATTTATATCATATTTTAATTCAACTAACATTTACTAAGTATCTTCTAAGGGCAAGGAAGAAGGAAGATAATATTATGTATGTAAATATAATATTTGTTGCTTGCTTCAGTGGTATTCAACTCTTTATGATCCCATCTGAGGTTTTCCTAGGAAATGTACTGGAATGTTTTGCCATTTCTTTTTCTAGTTCATGTTACAGATGAAGAAACTGAGGTAAACAAGGTTTAGTGATTTGAAAGGGTCATCCAGCTATTAAGTGTCTGAGGTCAGATTTGAATTCACAAAGAGACTCTTCATGGTTCAGAAGTCTATCCACTGTGCCACTTAGTTGTCCAATAAATATGATTTGATAAACAACTTATATCTATACAATTCAGCTAATATTTGGAAAGCACTTTTTAAGGACAAGGCAGAGGGAAGATAATACGTATATACACATATTATCTGGAAATGTGTGTGCACATGTACATGCATGTAGAATATAAAGCAAAATATCTTAAATATACAGAGGAAGAAAGAACTTCTAGCTATGCAATAATATTGCATGATATGAGATATGGAATGAATCAAGGAAGATTACAACAGGATGATAAAATTTAAGTTGGACCTTGAAGAAAATCTAATAAAAAGAAAGGGAACGGACCTGTGATTTTATAAGTATAAAATGACGTAAAGAAATTTGCCCCACCAATGCACATGAGAACTCTGCAATGTAATAGTTTAAAAACTTCCCGATGGCACTGATAGATCCAACAGGTAGAACTCCAGCTGAGATCATTCAAGCTTTGAGGATGCAACTCTCTCTATTAATCACATATAGTCTGGATTCCAGACTCAGTATTCCACAGAAACTTTCCTGACCAGCTACCAACAATCTTTTAAGTGCCAAATTGAATGGCCTTTTCTGTGTCTTTTCCCTTCTTAATCTCTCTGTAGCCTTGATACTTTCTAGGTTATTGTGACATTTCTTTTTCCTGGTTTCCTACTAATCTGACCATTCCTTCTCTGGCTTTTTTTGGGGTTCTTCATTCAGACCCTGGATATAGCCAATATAGGAAGATGCTTAGCTTGATCATATGTAGGTATTACAAGAGTTTTACTATTTTTTCTTTCTCAATTGGGTAAGGGGGAACAAGGAGAACAAAGGAACAATTAAATATATTCAGTCCAACCATAAATTTAACACCATCAAGGGAAATTACATCCAGATTCCTGGAAGTGCTTGCAGAAGAGATAGAAATGGTAATGTTAGACCCAATATACATAGAAGAAATCCTGGTAGGAATTTACCCAATTGTAAAATTGGAATAAATGAAGGGAAAGACATCAAAGAAAAACAAGCCATATTAATACTGAAAATAAGTGGCCAAAAGAATACCATCTTATATGACTAAATCCCCATCTATATAAAATTGAGAATCATGTCCACAATAATCAAGAACATTCTCAATGAAGGTTATTAGTAGGAAAAAGCAGTCTTCTGAAAGTGACACTGCAAAATGGACAATATCTTTAAATCATTCGGGCGACTGAAAGATACAAAGAATCCCCGTGCTTACTAGTTAATAACTAACACTTACATAGTACTTACTGCTTCTATTGGAAAAGACTTGAGGTAATATAATGGGTAGAAAAGAAATATTTAGACAGGTTTCACTTCTTTCTGCATGTTCTCATTAATTGGACCTTATTTTCTACTGTGAACAGTGTTATATTTGTGTGCCATGTTCCCAGCTATAGACTCAGCATCAAGTAAACTATCATATAGGTTTCTACAATAAATAGTAAAAAGTATGCCATAAACTCTAAAAATGACATAACACCTTATATACACTGATCACCAATTTAACAAAAAGGACAGGATGGCTCAATGGATAGAGAGCCAGGCCCAGAGAGAGGAGATCCTGAGTTCAAATATGACCTCTGACATTTTCTAGCTGTGTGACCCCAGGCAAGTCACTTAACCCCCATTGCCTAGCTCTTACCACTCTTCTGCTATTGGTTCTAAGGTAGAAGGTAAGGGTTTAAAAGACAAATTCAAAGAGGACATAATATACAACTGTATTAAAACCTGCCGCAAAATTAATATGCTAGTTCATTCTAAGTAACAAATATTTATTAAGAATTTATCAGAGATGACTCTGAAATCTTTATCTCCAACCCGCTAAGCTCTAAATATGCATCATTGACTGCCAATAAAATAGTTCTACTATGCTCTATCACCTCAAACTTATCATGTCTAAACCTAAGCTGCTTATCTTTTCCCTTAAACTGGCTCTGATTTTCAATCAATTCTCTGTCTACTCAGTTGGTTCAAAACCATAAACTATATAGAATCATATTAAAAAAAAGGTTACCAGGAAATATAACATGTTATTGAGCCATTCTGTTTGACCCATTGTTGATAATTATCAGGGTCCTTCACACACTTCAATGGAAAGCCATAAAAAAGAATTTACTAGACTATAAACACATAACTTTTAAAAAGTGGCTTCAAAATAAATCATTCCCTGAATTGTCAAGACTGGCATAAAATAACATCCAGAATATACATATGTGTATATGTATATGCCTTAAAATGTAGTAGAAAGTATCAAATGAATGGATATATGTTGTTAAAAACTGAGATACTTCAATAGTTCGAGGATTTAGGATTTCACCTATGTGGGTACTTCCTTCCATGAATGCTAATAACCCTCTGCACCTAAGTGAGAGGTTTTTAAGTTGCAGTGGCCAGAAGAATTCATGCCCTGGTGGCAAAAATTCTTGTAATGAATTTCTCCAAACTAAGTTATACTTGTCTTGGAGTGAAAGTCTAACACCAGGTCTATTCTTTTAATAGTGGTCACACTTAGTGATTCTACTATATTATTTCCTCTTTTGGCAAAGCCTTCAAGAACCGAGGATTACCTCTATGATATCATAAAACGAGAGTAAGACCTCTAAAAAACTGAGATTTTTTTTGAGATAGAGATAAAAATGAGATAAAGAAATGAGGTACTAATTAGGCAGCAATAAGTAGAGCACAAACTACTATTGAAAAAGTGGTAGTAGCTACTATTTGGCCCTTAAAATTGTTAAAATAAGGATACTGAACAGGTCATTTCAAACTTTTGGGTTCCTATAGCCCTTTGTAACTTTGCTCAAATGAATTATATTATATATTATTATTATACATATTATATTATATATATAATTATATTAAAGAGTCATTGCCAAGAGAAACAAAGATTTAAGTAGAAGCAGTGAAAGTAAGTAAATGCTATAATCTTATAATAAGTAGACAATCTGAGTCTGAGACCAGTACTTCAGACTAAGTAAGAAACATCGAAACATCTTATGAGAAATGGTTTATTCAAAGGCAATGTGGTATAAAGTAAAAAAAAAAAATACATGGATGGATTGAAAATTTGGAATTGGTCTCAACTCTACCATTAACTCACTTCTCTGAATGTGAAAAATATTCACCTATAAAATGAAGGGGTTGGACCAAATTATTTTGAGGTTCCTTCCCCCTACATTAAACAGACCACAAAAGAAAAACAATACCTTCTGTTCAGAATTATCTAAGAATACTCCCCAGGTTTTCCTTAGGAGTTCTTACTAACCACATATCTAAGAATATCAGTTTTGTGCCCTGTCTTGAGTTAGCCTCCTAACTTGAAATTATACAATTTGGAAGACTCTAAAGATGTGATTTCAAATCCTGCTTTTGTAGGATTGTAATATCATGCATTTTCAGTTATGTTAAGGATTGTCAGGTAATTATCAAAATCAAAATATTTTAATGAAATTTAAAAATTTAATTCAGGAAGTAATTATAGTAATAAGAACAGCTAACCTTTATTTAACATTTTATATTATTACATATCAGAGAATACTTTAGGTGGACATCACTAAAATCAAGTCAGATTACGATAAGTTTCATATCAATGGTCTCATGCCTAAGTTTTTCTTGACTCCAGCACCAAAATAACATTCAATAATATCTCTATATTCTGAACTTTTAAGATCAATCCCAAGATAGGATAATGACTAATAGGTAGAGAAAACTATTAATCCATAGGCAGCAAGATGGCTTAGTGGTTAGAAAGCCAGGCCTGGAGACGAGAGGTTATGGGTTCAATGTGTCCTCAGACACTTCCTAACTGGGCAAGTCACTTAACACCAATTGCCTAGCTCTTCCAGCTCGTCTGCCTTGGAATCAATACTTACTATCGATTTTTAGACAAAAGATAGGGTTTGTTTGTTTTTTTTAAAGAAGAAAAGGAGAACTATTAATCCACAAACCTAAATAAAAAACAACATCCCCATTTTCCATTTCCACAAAGTGGAGAGATGCCAAATGAAATGAACATTCTGCTTTTCCAACTTGGCACTATGAATATTGATTCACATTGAATACATAACTATTTACAAGTCTATATAAAATTACTTTTAACTGTGTGTATTCATACTCTTAAAACATTAAGTGTAGTGCTGATTCATTCTTCTTTACATTAGTTGCCCAATTGACTGATTGCCGAAACTTTCATTTCAGTTGGCCCACGAAAGCAATTAATGCTATAAGAAGCCTAGGCAAATGCCTTATACCAGAACAAGAGCGACATTCTACTTTCTCTTCAATGATTCCATGATGTTGCTGTTCAAAAGAATAACACCCTTCCTAAGACTCCAAAGCACCAATATCCATTAGTTACTCTTTTGCAACTGAAGAGAATCTTACATCTTTCCTGTCACATCCCTGACACAATGCTACTAAATACTTCAAAGAGATATTGTGGAGGTGCTAACAACCTTCCTTATGGTGGGCTGGCTTGAGGGAAAAAATGAAAGCAATTTTCATCCTGAGGAGACTTAAGACTAGATTTACCTTTCTATCAACCCCATATTCTCATTTAATATGTCAAATATGCAATGGGTTCAAAGTCTCCAAAAGTATCCCTGTATCGATGATTAATAAAGAACGACCAACTTTGTCTTTTAGGGGTAACTTTTTCTTTCAGTGTAAGTTAGATCATGAAAAAAGAAGTTTTACTATGAAACAAGTAGATATTTAACCAAGGCTTGCAAAATAACCTACCTCAAGAAACATTTTAACTGTTAAGATGAATACATAACGTAAAATTTTCTATTGCTTTAATCATTCATGTACATAAATACTTTGAAAAGTGAGCACCCTTGGCTTTGAACTCCACTGAGATTTTCTTGAATATCTAAAAAATATCTAAATATCTTAAATATCTAAAATAAGTTCAAAAGGCAATTTACAGGGGGCAGCTGGGTTGCTCAGTGAATTGAGAGTCAGGCCTAGAGACCAGAGGCCATAGGTTCAAATCTGGTCTCACACACTTCCTAGCTGTGTGACCCTGGGCAACTCACTTAATCCCCATTGCCTAGCCCTTACCACTTTTCTGCCTTGGAAAAATACACAGTATTGATTCCAAGATGGAAGGTAAGGGTTTTGAAATTTAAAAAAAAAAAGATAATTTACAACTTGAAATAACATTTTAAAATAGTTTACTACAATTTTTCTACCATGAGCATTTGACTCAAATAAAAGGCATAAAAAATATTCTAAAAATCATAAAATGCAATATAAAACAAGTTTAAGTAGTTTTGTATCCCATGTACCACTGTTAACTACTTTAAATGTTTCAGGTACAATCAACGTCCAGAAGACACTTCCCCTATGGTCAGAAAATTTGATATAGGAAGTTGTTTATGGTCAAATCTCACACTTACCGTGCCCCCCACCCCCCAATATTAGGTAGAACTCCAAATCCAAAAGAACTACAAGTGAATAAATGGCTACAAATTAAGCACATCCAAAAGACCACACTTTTATGGCCAAAAGATGCTTTGTGGAAGTCTTCAGAATATACAGAGTAGTTGGAAAACTATAGAATGTAGCACTCAGAGCTAGAGAGAGTCTTTCAGGTCACCACCTAAAGCAAACCCCCTTATTTTACAGATGAGGAACCCAAGGCTCAGGGAGAAAGTAAGATCAAATAAGGAATAGAATGAAGGCCTTGGGTATGATACACCAAATTCTAGGAATACTGCCTATC
Organism: Monodelphis domestica; assembly: GCF_027887165.1. Lineage (NCBI taxonomy): Eukaryota > Metazoa > Chordata > Mammalia > Didelphimorphia > Didelphidae > Monodelphis > Monodelphis domestica. The sequence goes on along the minus strand of NC_077230.1, from coordinate 47,163,369 downwards.
TGTTAGTAACTTAAGCTGAAACAGCATATGAGTAAAACTAGTCAGATTTAGAAGGAAAAAGAGTGGGGAGAGGTCAAAGTTATCACACATAAACACATGTACACAAAGAGTCACTAAGGATCATTATCATGACCAAAGGAAATATGTAAAAGATTGCAATATGGTTGCACTGAAAGAAAAGACTAATGATAGGATGAAATCAGAAAGACTTAGTAAGACACATATCAAACAATGTAGAATGAAGAAAGCAGAGTCAAAGAAATACATATAACAAAATGTAAACAAAGAAAATACTAAAAGGTTACAATTCAGGTCAAATAAAAAATGTGAGTACCATATTATTAAAGTTAAAGGATATAAACTTCCTACTCCTTTTAAATAATAAACTACAGGTGCAGGTAAGTGGCTCAGCTGATACAGAGACAGGACTAGAGATGGGAGGTCTGGAGTCTGGATTCAGATGTGACAAGAGACACTTCTTAGCTGTATAGCCCTGGGCAAATCACTTAACCCCACTGCTTTTGACTTGACCTCTGCTCTTCTGCCATGGAACTGATACTTAGTATTAATTCAAACTGAAGGTAAAATCAGAGAGATGCAAATCAAAACAACTCTGAGGTATCACCTCACTCCTAGCAGATTGGCTAACATGACAGCAAAGGAAAGTAATGAATGCTGGAGGGGATGTGGCAAAGTGGGGACATTAATTCATTGCTGTTGGAGTTGTGAATTAATCCAACCATTCTGGAGGGCAATTTGGAACTATGTTCAAAAAGGGCGATAAAAGACTGTCTGCCCTTTGATCCAGCCATAGCACTGCTGGGTTTGTACCCCAAAGAGATAATAAGGAAAAAGACTTGTACAAGAATATTCATAGCTGAGCTCTTTGTGGTGGCAAAAAATTGGAAAATGAGGGGATGCCCTTCAAATGGCTGAACAAATTGTGGTATATGTTGGTGATGGAATATTATTGTGCTCAAAGGAATAATAAAGTGGAGGAATTCCATGGAGACTGGAACAACCTCCAGGAAGTGATGCAGAGTGAGAGGAGCAGAACCAGGAGAACATTGTACACAGAGACTGGCACACTGTGGTACAATTGAATGTAATGAACTTCTCTAGTAGTATCAATGCAGTGATCCTGAATAACCCAGAAGGATCTATGAGAAAGAACACTATCCACATTCAGAGGGAAAACTGTGGGAGTAGAAACACAGAAGAAAAAAGCTGCTTGATTACATGGGTCGAGGGGATACGGCTGGGGATGTAGACCCTAAAGGAACATCCTAATGCAAACATCAACATGGAAATAGGTTCTGATCAAGGACACATGTAATACCCAATGAAATTGCGTGTTGGCTGCAGGAAGGGTGGAGGGAGGGAGGGAAAGAATATGATTCTTTTAACCAAGGAATAATGTTCTAAATTGACTAAATAAATAACTTATAATAATGAAAAAAAGAAAGTAATGAAATTCTGATGTATTAATAATAAACCTAGGAATTTAAAGCAACATTTTATAATTTATATTGTTGCTACCACTTAAAGGGAACAGAAAAATAATGATGGCCTCTGCTTTTCTCAATGTGAGATCTTCATTCAGACTTAAAAACCAAAATTCTTATCAGATTCATTTTCTTTTTAAGCCAGGAACCTGTCAACTTACTCTTCAAACTCGTATTATTGGTTCCAAAGTATCAACCATGAATTTACCCAAATAAATAAAAGACTGTCCTGAAACAACAAAGAAAATGTTGAACCATAGCGAGAAGCAGCCAGGACAGTTTTCCCATCAGTAAGGGAATAAACGGCCTGTCCCATTTGGCAATTGCTCTAGGTATGCTGTTTTGACAGTCATTAACACCAGACTCCATCTTTGATCTATCTAACAGAAAATATTTAAGTATGGTTTGCACAATATAAAATGTCCACAAATCTATAGCAAAGTTGAGAAAAGGACAAATGACTGTCCTTTGCTTCTCCTCAGTTTGCAGTTTTGGGTGAATGGCTTCACCCACCCTTTCCCAGTTTATGAAATGAAAAGAGGAAAAAGAAAAAGCATCACAAATCAGATCCACCCAACTAAGCAGAGGAAAGAGCTGTGTTGTTTTTTTAAACAATAATTACACTTTGCTACTTTACCCCCTCCCTTCACCATGCATCACAATGCCAGCATGAATCTTCCAGATGACTTTTGAGTGGTGCTGAGAGGGAGCACTGCACTAACTGGGGAAAAGGTAGACAAAACAAATACAGGAAACTCAGGGTTGCACCAAGTCGATTAGCTAAAATTTTTCTGTGCAAACTTTAAGAGAACCTTCTCTCTGAATAATGTACTCAATTTGTATTTTGCTTTACAAAGCTTCCTACATCATTTTAATGAGTGTATATTAAGTATTCTCAAATTGAATTGTATTCTTTCAACATTTAATAAAGTATAAGAATGATTCATTTATATAACACAAGAAGGTTTGCCCTCCACTTTACTTATAACAACCCTATGAAGTAGGTTATGCTATTATTTTATTCCCATTTCATGGATGCAGAAATTGAGGCTTTGAGAAATTAAATAAACTGCCCATAATTCCACAGGAGAAGAGATCAGAACCCAGATCTATAGTTGTAATCTATAATTGTAATATTCCAGGATTCTCCATTATGCAACATGGCTTTCAAACCACTGTGCTAGAGATAAAGGATGAATCAGACTAGTGGTGTACAACTCAAATAGAAATGGATCCCTGAAGGCAGACCCAAACTTAGAAAACCACAAACTAATATTATCTATATTGTGTTGTATTTTTATTCATCTGGTTAAACATTTCCCAATTATTTTTTAATCTAGTTTGGTCTGGCACTTGGGAGTTTTGCAACCTGTCTAAAGCCTCTGAATCAGACAACTCCTGCCTTCAGAAAGCTCATTATCAAGGAAGGGGGGGGAAGAGGGAGGGAGAATTACTGTTGTTTGTCTGTCCTTTGAAGGACCAATGAGGGTGATATCTCAACATCTCTATGAATTATATTTAAGTGAGGCCAAGTTGCACAAAATCTTCAGCCTAACTTTCTTCCAAAGCCACCAAATCCAGTGGTGAGTGTCAGGTGGCCTGACAAGAGCCTAGGAAGAAAGTGGATGACCTCAGCACCTTCTATTGTCTGCCTAAGATCCAAGGGCTCCGCAGCCCCTACTTTAGCTGCCTTCATAGCTGCTGGAACAAAATGTTCCCCTCTGCTGTTCCACCAGGGGAAGCCTTCCCATTTGGGGGTGACATTCTCCTTCACTCAGGCCAGGCTTAAGGCCCACCAGTCGCTCTCAGTGTGGTTTAGCCTACCTGACAAGAAGAAAGGTTCTGCCCCCATGTGTCCCTTGGACATGCCACAGCTTCCCAGGGCCACAGGTGAAAGTGGGTAAAAGGCAGCTGCAAAGGAGGAAGAGTAGCCATGAAAAGCCCTCATCTTGTGCAGAGGTGCTAGTCCTCCCTGAATAAGCAGAGGCTCTCAGGGGAGAAGACATAACATGTAGGAAAAATTCTAAATCAAAGTAAGAGTAAGAATAAAAGTAAATGTTTTACAAAGAAAGTGTTATGGCATCCTAAAGTTGGAAGGGCTCAATTTCAGCTGAGGCAATCAGGGATAACTTTGTAGTCACAGCGATAATGGAACTGGACATTTCTAACAGAGAAAGAGATCCAGGCAGCAACTCACGAAGGTAGTGAAAAGGCATAAACTGTTTGGGAAATGGAAAGCAATCTAGGCTTTTAGAGAAGTCAATGTGTGAAAAAGAATAAAAGAGAAGTAGGAGTGTAAAGGTGGTTGGTGCCAGATGGTGAAAGGCCTTAAGCATGATACAGCAAGGCTGTACTTTATTTGGTAGGCAACTGAGAATGGGAAATGGTTGTGATTAAACTGGGTTTGAGGGAGACTATGGCAACAATATACAAGATGGATCGGAGGAGCTGAGTCTCAAGGCAGATAAAGTAGTTAAGAGCCTACTATCAAAAGATGAGAGTCTCAACCAGAGTTATCACAAGAGAGAATGAAAAGAAGTAAAAGAATTACAGAAGGAATATCTGAAGTCAATCAATGGAAGAATCAAAGACAATTTAAAGATTTAAGTTAAAGTAGTTGGGGAAATGGTGGTTACCATTGACAAGGTTTTAGACAAAAGATGAGTTAAGTTCTGGACCTCTAGAATTTGGTGGGCCAGTAAAGCACACTGGCAGATATCCAAAAGGCAAACTGGAAATCATGGTATAAGCCTGGGCTGGAAAAACACATGTTGGTAAAGGCAAGATAATTCAATACAAAGGAGCAGATGAGAATGTCATAGGGAAAAAGATAAGAAGATAGAGAGACCACAGAAAGTTTTCGTGAGGTAGGGAAGAACCAGATAAATATAATGTCATGAAAACTGACAAATAAAGAGGGAATTAAACAACAGCATCCAATGACAAATTTCTGCCTCCAAAGCCATCATCTTGGGAAGTAACTCCTGTGGAAATATGGCCTTAGAAACTGCTTCTGAGAACAGTATAGCCACAGCTCCTGAAAACCCAGAAATGAGAGGCTTGGCACCTTTGCACAGTCAAATGGTTCAACATTAGAAGTAGTTATGATTTTATCAGGGGAAAAGAAGAGATATTACCATGTATTGGGGTGCTACAACCCTAAGGATAATGGGACTTGGACCTTTCCATTTGACCTGCAGCTGAAAACTTCTACGTGTGTGAAATCTCCCATTAGAAGATGAAGTCCTTGAAAAATGGAGTTCTTACTTTTCTATTTATGTCCCCAGTGTTTAGTTGAATGCTTTATGCACAGAAAGTGCTTAAGAAATTGGGGAGGTGGGGGAGTGTTCAATTCATTTATAATATTTGAAATCTAGTTTTAAATGTTCTGGTATTATAAATTGTTAGCAAGCTATGTAAGCCTAAGCAAGGTATTTAATCGCTGTTTCATCATCAGTAAAATGAGTGATTAGTTCACAAAGGCCATGCCATCTAAGATCTCAAGTCCCTCTAATAATTAATTGTGTTTCTTATGAACTTAATGTTTTCTGTATATATAAATTCTTCTATACTACCGATTCCAATACGTTTTTTCTGAACTTGTATTTCTCTGTATCAATGCATGAACATAAATGCAAGGCAAAGAAAAGAGGAAACACTTTAACACAGTCCTTTTTGTGGCCTCTCCTTTCCAATGATCCTGGGCACCAACGACAATCTGCCCCACAAAAGGTTACAAGCTGTTAGTTTTGTAAATTCTAAGGATTAAAAGAGCAAAGAAAAACCCTTCTCAAAGTAAGAGGCTTAACACAAGCTCAAAATTCATGAAATGAAACCCTCAGCCTTGAACATATCAGAACCATTCCCATAAAGTTTGTTCATTGCGACAATATCAATGTTTAAAGTTCTATTGATAATGCATTTGCATGCTTAGGATTCTAACTGGTAAGCAGATACTAGTAGAAAAAGGATAAAATTAATATGACAGCAAAGAAATATCCACTGCAAAATTCCACAGATGCTTCCTACAAAACAAATTAACCAGTTGGGTATGCAGAGCTGAAATTCCTCAGGCTGGTCACTGACCAACACAAACACTGGTTCTCTTTTAAAAATAAGATACTAAGAATACAATTATAAATACAAAGTAAATCAAGGGCTACATGACATAAAATAAGAATAAAGTAGTACTTAAAGTTCAAAACACTGAGCTTTTTTCAAAATTCTAAACTTTTTGTTAATAGTCCCCCTTTTCTCAAATATTCTCCAACATTTTAAAGCTGTTTTTTTAAGTACACACAAGAAAGATGCTAAAATTATATATATATATATATATTTTTTTTTTCTGATTGATCACAGAATCTTGGGACTGAGAGGAAGCTTAAAGATTATTTGGTCCTTTTTTTATAGATGAAGAATCTGAGTCTGGAAAGATTAAACAACTTGTCTAAATACACACAAAATCGTAGCAGGGCTAGAATTTAAAATCAGTTCTCAAATTCCAAAACCAATTCCTGTTGTGAATTGATCCAAACATTCTGGATAGCTATTTGGACCTATGCCCAAAGAGCACTAAATGACTGCCTACCCTTTGATCCAGCCATACAACTACTGAGTTTGTACCCTAAAGAGATCATAAGGAAAAAGACTTGTACAAGAATATTCATAGCTGCGCTCTTTGTGAGGACAAAAAAATTGGAAAATGAGGGGATGCCCTTTGATTGGGGAATGGCTAAACAAATTATGGCATCTATTGTCGATGGAATACTATTGTGCTCAAAGGAATAATGAACTGGAGGAATTCCATGGGAACTGGAATGACCTCCAGGAAGTGATGCAGAGTGAGAGGAGCAGAACCAGGAGAGCATTGTACACAGAGACTGATACACTGTGGTACAATTGAACATAAAGGACTTCTCTACTAGCAGCAATACAATGATCCAGAACAATTCTGAGGTACTTATGAGAAAGAACATTATCCACATCCAGAGGAAGAACTGTGGGAGTAGAAACACAGAAGAAAAACAACTGCTCAATCACAAGGTTCAATGACTGAGAATGTAGATTCTAAATGATCACCCTAGTTTAAATATCAATGGTATGGAAATGGGTCTTGATCAGTGACACATGTAAAACCCAGTGGAACTGTGTGTTGGCTACGGGAGTGGGGTTAGAAGAGGGCAGGGAAAGAACATGAATCTTGTCATCATGAAAAAAAATTCTTAATTAATTAATTAATTAATTAAATGGATTTTTAAAAAGTTTCCTGCCATTTCACCACACTGACTTTATAGGTTAGGCTTTTTGACCCTTAGTCTAATACTTTTTCAAGACACTAAAATTTACACAGCACAATGTTTGAAATCAATTTTCAAATTTGTAAGTCTTTTTTATTATGAACTTGTCATTCAACCAATGAGCATTTCACTGGCAAAAGGTAGAAAGAGAATGTCAGATAAAACTATGAATTTCGATTACACAGTTTAGTTGTTTTGTAAAAGTACAGTAAATTTAACACAATAATACCAAATGTTCAAGGCCATTTGTCCTGCCTCCTTCTGAACTTACTTTGGCTATTTTTTGATTATTAATGGTTCACTAACACTCTTCCACCCTTCCTTTCTTTCTTTCTATTACTATTATTATCCATCAATTCAGTACATTCCCCCATACCCATGTAGAGATCCTGTACATTTAGGATCACATAAAACAAATGTGGATGTTAGTAGTGTTTAGAAAACATTTCATCTCATTCTGTACCTACAATCCATTACTACTTTGTTTTACATCAGGATTGATTATTATATTGATCAGTCTTTGTATTACTGTAAATTATTGTAGTAATTGAATACATTGTTCTTTCTGATGTATCCTTCATCAATTCATAGAAATCTTCTGTTTAATATTTCCATTATATTTATATACCATAATTTGTTTAGCAAATTCTGTTTTCAGTTCATAAAGGCCCTCTTTTCATTTAAGATTCAGTGCATCTGATTAACATCATCTTCTTCACTGTCTTTCCTGCATCTCAGTAACTATTAGCCTTCTCCTCAAACTACCTTATAATTGCTTTGTATAAAATATACTAATGAACTTTTTATTTTTGATGTATGTATTTTATATGTATTACTCTCCCTAATTACAACGTAACAATGAAGGGATAGCTAGGTGGCTCAGTGGATAAGGAGCCAGGCCTGGAGAATGGAAATCCTGGGTTCAAATTTGACCTCAGACACTTCCTAGTTGTGTGAACATGGATAAGTCATTTAATCCCCATTGCTTAGTCCTTGCCACTCTTCTGCCTTGGAATTGATAGTTAATATCGATTCTAATCGAGAAAGCTATGTGTGTGATTTGTTTTGTTTTTAAGTAACAAGGAGAACGGATCAGTCAATTCAATTCTCTGTATTTCTATCTCCTGCAAATAGGCACAGTGTCTAGTACATAGGAGGTGCTTGACAACTACTGGCTGATTCTTTACCATGATAAAAAAACATTGTACACAAACAATGTATGTTCTTTTCCCTCTGACTTTGATCCCATTGGGGTATATATTATTAACAGTAGCTAACAAGTTATCACATATATTACTTAGATTTTACAAAATATTTTACAAATATTATCTCATTTTATCCCTATAATAATCCTAGGAGGTAGATGCTATTATTATCCCCATTTTACATATAAGGAAACTGAGGCTGAGAAAAAATGAGTGAATTTTCAAGAGTCACACAGCTAGTAAATGTCTAAGGCCAATTTTAACTCATCTTCTTGACTTCAGGGTCACCCTTTATCCACTGTGCCACCTAGTTTAGTTATTGTATATGCAGCACTTTTAATATTAACTTTTTGATCCTCCACAGTAGCCCTGAGAGGTATTTTAATTTCCTATTTTATAGATATAGGCACTGGAAGGTTAAGTGATTTGCTAGGTTCAGACAGTTACTAAGTATCTAAGGCATCCTGACTCCAACCCCAGCACTCTAACCACTGAAACACCTTGCGGCCCAAAAGTGCATGATGGGGTCAAAGGGCAAGATGGGTTAGTGGTTTAGGAGGTCTAGTTTCTACTTGTTTTCCAGAATGACTACCCCAATTCACAGTTCCATTAATAGTACCTCTTTTCTTAGAATCCCTCCAATAGAAAGAGGGCAACAGGTAGCTCAGTGCATTTTTAAAAAGCAAGTTCATAACAGAAGAAAAACAACTGCTTGATCACATGGGTCGAGGGGGATATGATTGGGTATGAACATCCTAGTGCAAACATCAAAAACATGGAAATAGGTTCTGATCAAGGACACATGTAAAACCCAGTGGAATTGTGCATCAGCTACGGGAAGGGGTGGGAGTAGGTAGGGGAGGGAAGGAACATGATTCTTGTAACCAAGGGAAAATGTTCTAAACTGACTAAATAAAATTTTCAAAAAACAACAACAACAACAACAACAAAAGTTCATAGACAGGTTAAGAACTGCTGGGTTTGAAATAAAAGAGGTGTTGTGAAGGTAGAATTGCCAAGATTTGGCAAATGATTGGATATATAGCGGTGACAGAAAATGCAAAGTTGAATATTATTGAGACTTTGAACAGGAGTTTACTTTAAAGAATAAAATAAAAAAAGAATAAGCATTTATTTAAGCCCCGAAACAAAACACTTTCCTCACATCATTCCTATGAGAAAAATAACATTTTTGTATTATTATTCCCATTTCACAAAGGAGAAAATGGAAAATCAGAGAGCTTAAATGACTTCCTAAAGTTATTAGGTAACACACTCAGGTCTCTCCTGACTTCTAGTTCAGCACTAGTCCTATCTCACCCAGTTGCTAATTAGTGATCTAATATTGAAAAAGAATCTTTGGGTCAACTGAAAAGCTCAAAATTATGCAACAAATGGGCTCACCAGAAACCCCAAGAGTTTGGACATCTAGTTCAATGTCTTTAGATCACTTTGAAGCTTACCCCCTGATTAAAAGAAAGGTTTAATGAGGTAGAGTTCACAATGGCTGTGAAGTTATTTTCACTCTAATAATGAAAGCATGAACTGATTTTTTTAAAAGCACATTTCATGTCATGCTTAGAATCATAGAAAAATAGAACAATAAATGGAGCATTAGGGAAGATCTGGTGCTACCTACTCATTTTGCAGATAAGGAAATTCAATAAACATTTATTCACTACCTACTGTGTACAGAGTCCTGTGTGTACATACACTGGTATCGTTACCTCCCAGCTGGGGAAATTTTCTGTACCACTACAAATGGCATCCTAGAGCACACATGGGTATTTCAGTGACTTGACCCTCCCAGGAGCTCACAGCCACTAGGACTCACTGGCAGCTCTTAATCCAGGTCTTCCTAGTCTTGGCCCATTAAGCTATGCTGCCTCCATAGTAGGATGACAAAATGAAAATGAAATTATTTTAAGCGCATTAAAAAGTTGCTATAGGGTTTTGAGAAACCCAAAAGAGAAGGTCTTTCTAATAAGAGGAATCAAGAAAGATCATGTTTAGGAAGTGGCATTATCTTTAAAGGAGGAGAATGGACAATATTCCACACAAAACGAATAATATAAATAACAGCACAGGAGCTAGAAAGTACAAGTCATATTCAGGTGGCAGAAAGCAATCCAATTTTTCTGGGACACAGAATATGCAAAAAGTTACATAAGTATAAAACAAGAGAAAGACAGGCCTACATTAATCAAATAACTTTCCTCCAAGTTTTCCTTCCTCACCACCATCCCCAAACTCCACCCAGGCCAGACTTTATGCAACTGACAGAATACCCTTATGCATAGATCTAGGAATGTCATTGTATTAAAAGATGTCCATTGAGCTCTTATTACTAATCAAATATAGTTGTTGGGTTTTTTGGCACACTACTAATATCCCTCAATAATCTGTCTATTCTCTAAATTTTCTAGCCTTAACTCAATGGACTTTAATAGTTTAAATACACAGAGAAAAACAGGTCCAATTTATCAATGAGGAACCTGAGTTCTAAAGAGAAAGTTAAATCACATGCCCTAGAAAAAATCAGAGCCAGGATTGAAACATAGGCCTTCTGATTAAAAATCCAGGTGTTCTCTCTTTACATCCTTCCTTAAAATTTGAAAAAAATGAAATCCCAAAAAGTTGAAGTGATTTGCCCAAGCTCACATAGTAAATGACAGCTGTGACAGGAATCCAAATTATCTGCCTCCTATATCAAAAGGTTTTCAACCTTTTGATTTTCTAAAGGTCAAAGGGGGAAAGTAGATCAAGAACCAAAAAAGGGCTGAGTTTCTTTTAGTCAAAGGTATACAGAAGGAATGGCTAAATTAGAGAACATCCAAAGCTACAGGAAGATCAAGGAGATTAAGGAACTAAAAATAGCCATTGAATTTAGTTTTTAAAAGGAAAAAAATCACTAATTATCTTTGACCATAGTTTTCAGGCATTCTGAAGATTTTAAAATGGTCTCTCCTGGATGTTTTCCAGGTCTATTGTTTTTCCAATGAGATATTTCAGGATTTCTTTCATTTTTTCATTCTTTTTATTTAGTCTTATTGTGGCATTTTGCCTTATGGAGCCATTAGCTTGCATTTGCTCAATACTAATTTTTAAGAAGTTATTTTCTTTCTTGAGTTTTTGTGCTTCCTTTTCCTTTTGGCCTATTCTGGAATTTAGGTGGTTTTTCTTCAGTGTTTTTAATCTTCATTTCTAGTTAGCACATCCTAGTTTTTAGAGTTGTTTTCTTCAGTTAATTTCCCCCAAGTTGTTGACTCGTTTCTTTGATTTTTTAAAACTTCTTTTTTAAGTTCTTCGAAGAGGTCTTTTGGGGTCTGACATCCTTTCTCACTTTCCTTTGGAGCTTCACATGTTTCCTTTTTGCCATCACTGTCCTCTTCAGAATTTATATTTTGATAATTCCCTTTCACTAAGGTAACTTTCAAAGGTTAGGTTTTTTCTTTGGTTTTTGTTCATTTTTCTAGTTATTTTTTTCCCTCTCAATGCTAGGTCTATCAGCTGAAGTTCTGCATTGCTCCTGGGCTGGAGGAAGTGATGTTCCAAGCTTTGCTGTAGCCTTCTCTAGGGCTTGGGGCAGGGCCAACTATATCTTTGGGTCCCTTGGTGTGTACTTGGAGGGGTGGCTTCTTGTGGGGAGAAGTGCAGCTGTTTTGTCCAGCTGGATTCTTTCCCCTCCCCACCTGTCTAAAGTGCTAGGCTGTTCCTGCTCTGTAAATTCACTGCCTCAGGCCACAGACTATTCCCCACTCAGATACTTTGTTGCCTCAGGCCACATGGAAACCTTTGGGTTAATCCACATTCTGCTACTTCTCCCTGATACTACACTAACTGGGTTACTTTCCCTTCTCACTCCAATGAGAAGTATCCCTTCTGCTTTCCTTTGTTTTAAAAGGTGCTATATTTTCTATTTTTGTCTGTTGAAAGGGTTAGAGTGAGCTAAGAGCCCCTTACTCTGCTATCTTAGCTCCCACTACACAAACCCCCCACTAATTACCTTTGAAAGAAGAGTTTCAGAAATGATTTCCGGGAACATCTACCAGGTTATTAGGAGTTGAGGATAGTGGATAGTAAGAAAGTGAAGGCATCAGGTTGTGATAATTATTTTAATTAAGTTTAGTGGTGAGGGAAGAGAAGATAAAAAGTACCTCAATGGGATAGATGGGCTAAGGAAGGTTTTTGTTTTTTTTTTTTAAAGATTGGTAATATCTGGGCATATTTGCAGGCAGATGAGAAAGAACCAGTATGGAAGGAGAAACTTTAAAAATTGGAGGGGGGTGGGGTGAGAATGACTCCCTGAAGGAAGACTGTGTCTTTGAGAAGGCAAAGGGAAAGAGGATTAAAGGCACAGGGAGAAGGATTCATTATAGAAGATGAGATTATTCTATGACCAGGAAAAGTGATCAGGTGTTGATCCTCAACCCCTTTAATCCAGAAAGGTTCTATGGAAAAGGTAGAAATGAAGAATACATTCAGAGCACTAACAAGTTACTGACTCAATCACCTACCAATCACAATCTTATGGCCTTAGAAATTTCTTAAGCTCTTTGCAATATCTGACATGGATATCACTCTCTCTTTCACACTATGACTTCTCTTAGTTCCTCCCTAACAGGGCAGTAATTATGAGGTGGTGAAGAGAACATATGTAACTACGGATATCTACTGTAACGATCTTTTACTATACCATATATTCCATTCTTCCTCCCACCAAATTTCTTTTCCATCCCACATAACAGTGTAACTTCTGCCTGTTTTAATATTATTGCCCCCTTTTGGCACATCACTTAAAAACTGCTTTGAAGAAGGAAAAGTTGAAGCCAAATAACAGGGCCAGCAGCCTTATCATCTAAGAATTGGTTTCTTTAGCAGAGGTTAATATAGATTTCAGGATATAAGGCTGCATGCTGACTTTGATGGAGGTTTTACAATTACTTTCACAAAAGGATTCAGCACTATACACTCATTTCCACAAGGTTGATTTCAGGCAGGACTCATGAAAACCTGGCAGTACACTATCAAATCTACATATGATGTAGAGGCAGCAGTGGACTGAGAGGGCACATAACACCAACTCCCACTAAATGAAATCCGCCCCCAGAAAAAAAATTTTCACGAAGAACTCTGAACTAATCCCAAGGGTTTCATTATAGGCCTTCCTAGGAAAGATGTCACTTGATGTGATTAAAAATAAATAAGAGTAGGAAAACTAATGGGTAGTTCTAACACAAAATGAAGGAAGTAAAGAAAAAAAGCCTCCAAATACTGCCAAATCTACTACAATACAAATTAACACTGAGAAACTGGAAACCCCCATTGTGTGGAACATTAAGAAAAATTAGTGACTAACACAGGAGGCAGCAAGTAGTATTAGCATATCCTATCCTACTGACTTCAGGATGAAAGGGAGAGGGTTGAGAATAAAAATAGGAAACAGAGGCAGAAAATGTGTATTAATTCTTCCCCTTTCCTCATAAGAAATTAATTTATTTTATTTATATTATTTTATATTAAGGTTCATTTCATTACATTCATTAATAAGGGAATGAAGCACTGTTCCCGGGCAACAAGCACTTCAGTAGCTTAATATTCAACGTGCAGAATCCTAAAAAGTCAGTGCATGCCTTAGAATTTTAGTGCTCTGCTCTTTTGAATCAGGTCCCATTTCATTATCTTCTTGGTTCATATAATGGGTGCCTTAGTCTAAAAATAGGGCATTTTTTCATTTGCATCAAGATTGGTAAATAAAAAGTTAGAGGAGGAGAGGTTGTCTCATCAACCATGGATTTCATTTTCTGAATACATCTGTTTATTCTACTCAAGATAAACAATTTGATAAGATAACCTTCACCATTCCAGTAAATGGCATGTCACCTAGAGCTATCTATACAAAGACATGCTGTGGTGCCATTCCAGGACCTAATGTCACTGCTCTATTATGACTGCTTCCATCACCCACAAAGAATGCAGTGGTATGAAGGAAGACTATTCTTCATCATCATCTTTCTCTCCTTCTGTCTTGCCCTTACCTTTCAAATCTTTCTTTTTTGCCCCATGTCTCAAGATCTAGAAAAGGACAATCTCAAAAGGGCTTACTAAGAGTCGCGTAACATAATAAATAGCACTTTAAGGTCTTCAAAGTGCTTTATATATTTTTTTTTCAAAACATCATAGATAAAAAGTTGGAAGAGATCTTAGTAGTCCCTTAGTTCTCCTGTTATTTTACAGATGAAGAAACTGAGACCCATAAAACTTTAACTGATTTGTTCAAGGTCACACAGCTGATTCTGGATGCTTCTGATTCCAAAACCAGTGCTCTTTCCACTACACAGAGCTAAATTTAATCAGGAAATAAACACCCACTCAAATTCCCCAAGATCTGTGTTTAAAAAAAAAAAACATAAAGCAGACTTTAAAGTCCTGACAAAGGCCTATAATATTAACAAAAACTGAATGATTAACAGATACTAGAATAATAATAGACTCTAAGCTTTAGCTTAGAAGCAGGAAATGTCTCCCTTATAGTCTGGTGGCATAGTACTTTGTGCACAGTAGGTACTTAATAAACATTTTTTAATGAATCACAGGAATTGTGTGTTTTCTTACTAAAAGGATGAGGTCAAAGCTGCTCCAAGTCATAAGACTAGTTAGGAGTACAAGGACCCCTGTAGCAAATCCAGCATCCAGAAGAAAGCTAGATATGGTTCACTAGTCTGATGTCTCATCAATTTGGATTTGTTTGATTCTACTTGAGAGGCACAGATTAAGTTTAGAAATCAGATCTCTAAGCACATAATCCACTGCACTACACAATCAAACTCATAGTTTAGTAACATATGCCAACATTAAAAAATTTAAACTTGGAAAACAAATATATTAGAAATAATTATTCATATTAGTATCGGATTGCACATCAATATTAAATGACTATTCCTATAGGGTTTCTTTATGCCAAGTTCCCTTAGCACATTTTAAAAATATCTCATATGAATATTAAAAAGTTTACCTATAACTGTAAACCTTAAAATTTCTTAGACTTATAAATGTTGGAAATTTCACCATTGGGAAATTTCATACTTGAAAAATTTCCTATTGATAGTGGGGTCTTGGCTATTGGAATGTGAACCCCATTGGCATGAGAGTTTCCTCCTCCTCCCTTCTTAAGATTACTTTAGGACAGAAACCTTTTGCTGAACAATGGAAAGGACTTTGACCTATGCTTAAGCATAGAACAGGAATTTCTTTGAGTCATGATTGATTTTAGAATTGATACAATGGAGATACTTGGAATCAATCTCCACCCTACTCAGTCCTAACAGGATTGAGGAAGGGCTGCAGCATAGATCAAAATTTAATTATTCCAATCTCTACCCTACTCAGGTTAACAGGATTTAGGAAGGGCTGTAGCAAAGGATCAAAGATTTAATTATTTGAAAATATGACCTTCAACAGACATGTGCAAAGCCAGAGACCTCTGGGCGGTCCTGGGTTAAGCTAGAGCCTCCATTGGCACAGGGAAATTGATGGACAGTGATTGGTAGATGTGAGAACTGAGGGGAGGGAACTTGGATGGTTTCCTTAAAGATAGAGGGCTCTGAAGACTCAGGTGGTGGTTGAGGAGTTTGTCTGAGTGGTTGGAGTGTGCTCTGAGAAGCTTGCTCTGAAGGAAGCTGAAGGTGGGGGCCTCTGAGACTGTTTCTCCATTTTGGTCACGTGAGTAATAGGGACTGATCTCTTTTCTTTGCCCCAGCTATCTAAGGGCTTGGGCCTTTTGGCCCAGCCTAAACAGAAGGGGTATTTAAGCCCTATTCCCTTCTCTCCCTTTTCTCTCTCTCTATCTCTAATTCCTTTCTTCCTCCTGTTGTAATTAAACTCCATAAAAGATTGACTGCTGACTTGTGACTGCTGACTTGAGTTTTCATTTAGGAATTACATAGCTGAATTCCTTGGCGACTTTAAATTAATATATATCAGTCTTTTAAAGTGATTTCCTTGTCACATAACTTAATATTTTTTGCTCCCCTTCTTTTTCACACACACCCTCTCCCATAAAAAAAATTCCTATTTTTAAATGAGATGGCAAGATATAATAGAAATTGCACTTATTGGATTTCTAGCCAAAACACCTGAGTTTGATTCCTTATTCTTCCTGAATATCTCAGTCAAGTCATTTTAGTTCTGGAGTCCTCAATTCCTTCTATAAAACGGAAGAGTTGAACTAGATGATCTTTAAGATATCTCCCACTCCAAATTCTATGATTTGCATTAAAACCAACAATCAAGAACTTAAGAGATGTCAACAGCAATTTCAAGTTTATGGTAATAGAAGAGAAGGAAAAAAAGAAAATAGGAAGTACAATCCTTCTGGTATCGGTGGTCTCTTTTTCTCTATGGATTTAGTGTTTCAGTAGTAAAAGATCATAACTAGAGTTTATAATTAGGAAGAGAAAAATAGGTTGATAACAGCTAAAGCTAACTTGTAAAGAAATAGTGATGTCAATTAACCAAGGGATATGCAAACTAAAGAGAGTGTTTTAAAACTTTTAAAAGGCCCAGCTCTGAGTTCAGATAATCCTTAATATCTGTTTCTAATATATCACTTCTATCTACTAAAAGTCCTGTCAAAAAAGAAAATTCTTCAGGAATAGATTTAATTTCCATATTTTCAGATGCCTGAAAAATAGTACCTTTGGGGGAAAAAAACTACCCAAATAAGAGACCGGAGAAAAGCTAACATTGCTAATTTTTTTTCATTAGCAAAAATCAATAAATGTGGGTCTGTCACTGACTCCCAATAAATCTGAAGAGGAAGTACATTCTAATCAAAACTTATTTTAAGCCTTAACTTTTGACTTCATTACTCTCCAAAGTTTTATCTAATCATTTCTATTACTAATCATTATATTTGCAATACATTCAATTAATTTGCACCAATCTCCAAAAATCTTAAAACCTGAATTCAGAAGCTGGGGAGTAAAATATATGGGAAAAAAATGCAAGACAGAGGGTTCCTTATAAATTATCAGATGTTCCTGTTGACAGATGACATCAAGCCCCAGGACACTGAAGAGTCCTAAATGATATTCATAATCATGTGGCCTAATTATCTACCCAGGAAGAATGAAGTGAATGAAGAATGACTATTGTACTGACTATATGCAGGAGTACAGACAACCCAAAGTGCTGGTCCACCAGTATCTTTACTTTGAGCAGACTGTAAATCGGCCAAAAATTGACTCAGAGGAATAGGATGAATTAGACTTTATTTAGGAAATTGCTCAGTATATTAAATGAATTAGGTTCTCATTCAAACATCTTATTTTAAAAATATTAGTAGTAATCTGTTAACACTAAATTGCTCAGAAATAAAATTCTCAGACGAATCATGGTCTAGTCCCCCAAAGTCCAATGGAAAAAATGAGTGGTAAGGTTAAATATCCTAGCATATATTAACAACAAAAAATTTGTACAATAAATACTATTAGGCTTTTGAGTTCAATTCTGCATCCATTTGATCTCTATCTGGTGATCCAACTTCTACCCTTTAAAGCCAAGCAAAATGATCCTAATTCTTCATGTCTTGATAATGTTTCAAATATCTATAGACCATAATCATACCCTTCAAAATTTTCTTTCCTCTGGGAGAAAAAAAATTTCTATCCTGTTTCTTCTAGTGGTTTTTTATTTGGTTTTTAATTAAATGCGTATCTAGTAAACATTTTCTGAAAAGAAAATGCACTGTTTTAGATGCTATCAGTATGTACATAAGAAATAATCTTTGCTTCATAATCTCCTTAGGAAAACTGAAAACACATGGTTATGAAACAAATGAATATGTTTACAGAGCAACATATCAATTAGTACAAATTAAAAGAAATACAAATTGAATAAGTACTCAATGAGTGATTAGGTAGAGATGTGAATAGACATCATGGGGTTGGTGAGTTTAGGGGATGATTTTATTGGTAGAGAATAGAAGAAATGGCATTTGCAAAAGCAAATGGGATGGCTATAACAGATAAAAACAAAGATTAGCTGACCTGAATAGAAAAGTTTATATTAAGAACTAAGTATGGTAATGATTTGTTTAAGGAAAGGGGAAAGAAGGCAGATGGATGATTTAGGAATGAAGGAACGCAGAAGATGATTGTTAGATGGTTTCTCTTTGGAATGCTAAAGCTTTCTTGAAACCAGACACAGACATACTTTAATACTTGAATGGCTTCACAATTTCAGTGATAGAAAAAGGAGTCAAGATGGAGGCTCAGAGGCAACAAAAGTTCAGACCTCCGAAGGCCCTTCCATACCGATTAATAACTAAATGCTCCTAGGGGACTGAAAACCAGACCTAACAACAGGACAGACAAGGAACCCTCCTGCTAGACTCAATGTAAAAGGTATGCCCCCAAAATGCCTGAATTCGAGAATACTCAGGTTTAAGGAGAAGGAAGAAGGAAGGTCCCAGGACCCTTCCACAACCTAGAACACTAAGCCTCCAGCGATGGATAGAATCTCTGGGCAGGCAAGGGTGCTGGTCTGGAGTACCTTGCTGGCAAAGCTGTGCTAGGCTCACAGCGTCGAACACAGGCTGTGGGGAAGCAGTTGAAGAAGTGTAGAGCAGGAAGCCTAGTTGTAGCAGTGAAGACACTCCATATTGCCCTCCCACCCTTTTCCTCAGGTTTTGGCTTCAGAGCACATCCAGCTCTGCAGCTCAGCTCATCAGGTCTCATCAAAGCCTTCAGAGGGCCTGGAAGCTCAAGCTCCAACACCCTTCCCCCACAGATGGCACTGAGAGATTTGCTGACTAAGCTCCAAGGGTGAAGGCTGACAGAAAAGCCCCAAAACACAGATCCAACACAAAATGAGAGGAGCAAAAGCACAGGCAACTACAGAGGGTAAAGAAGGGGTAAATATGAGCAAACAACAGCAAAAGAAAAAAGAAATTACAATCAACAACTTCTATCCAGGCAATGAACAAAGAGCAAATGGAACAGAGAAGGATAAAGGAACACCAAGCAAAAAAACAGAAACTCCAGAGAATTGGACACAGGCTTTGGAAGAACTAAAAATACAATTCAAAACACAATTAAGAGAGGCTGAAGACAACTGGAAAAAGAACTTAAAGAGCAAGATAAGTCATCTGGAAACAGAAAACAGTGTCTTGAAAGCCAAAATTAATCAGCTTGAAAATGAGGCAAAGGAGATGAAAGATGGCCTCCAAAGAAAATCAGACCAGAAGGAGAAGGATGAACAAAAAGTCAAGGATGAAACCCAGGCTTTAAAAACCAGAATACAACAATTAGAAGCAAGTGACTTCACAAGGCAGCAGGACACTATAAAACAAAATCAAAAGAATTAAAAAATTGAGGAAAATATGAAGCATCTCATTCACAAAACAGGAGATTTAGAAAATCATTCCAGGAGAGACAACTGAAGAATCATTGGTCTTCCGGAAGACCATGACAAAAGACAAAGCCTGGACATCATACTACCGGAAATTATCCAAGAAAATTGCCCCAATATCCTAGAACAAGAGGGAAAAGTGGAGAGTGAAAGAATCCACAGATCACCTCCTGTACTTAATCCCCAACTGATAACACCCAGGAATGTGATAGCCAAATTCAAGAACTATCAGACCAAAGAAAAAATATTACAAGCTGCTAAGAAGAAGTCAGATACCATGGAACTACAGGGAGGATAACACAGGATCTGGCTGCATCCACAATTTCAGTGATAAGAACACTCTTCAAAAACATAAATTGCAACCCCTCCACATCTTCTCAATCTTTATTATTCCTGTCATATTTTCCCATAAACCACAAAAGATGCCTCCCTATGGGCAGTCAATGTAATAGCTTTTAGTTTACATTCTTGATATATTTTAGCCCATATCTTTTTCTGATCATATATATTCTTTATGTCCTTTATACTACTTCTTATACATTCTCCCTCTGCTCCCAACCCCCTCAACCTAAAGGCACACTGGTCTCCTTCCTTCTCCTCCCATACAATACCATTTCCCAACTCTTTTATCTTTTCTTTTCTTTTCAACTCTTACCTTCTTTCTTAGAATCCATACTAAGTATCAGTTGCAAAGCAGAAGAGCAGTAAGGGCCTGGCAATTGAAGTTAACTGACATGCCCGGGATCAACAGTTGAGAAGAGTCTGAGGTCAGGCCTGACTCTATCCACTTAGCCACCTCACTGCCTCAAATCCATGCCTTTTCACTGATTGTATACCATGTCTAGAATGCTCTCCCTTTTCACCTCTTCCTCCTCTCGTCCCTAATTTCCTTCAACTTTCTGCTTGAAACCTACCTTCTTCAAGAGACTTTTCATGATTACACACACACACACACACACACACACACACACACACACACCCCTAAACCTTTCTCAAATTCACTCCGTAAACCTCATATGTGCATAGTTATTTATATGCTGTCTGCCCTATAAGAATTAGGCTCCTTGAAGGCAAGTATTGGGTTTCTGTCTTTCTTTTGATTGCTAGCACTTAAGCGCAGGGCCTCCTACATAGTTAAGTATTAAATAAATTCTTACTGTCAAGCTATTGTTAATAATATGAATACCAATGAGTAACCCACAATTTGATTATTCTAAACCATAGTGGGGTTCTATGATTTGAAGTCATATATCATAACTAGGAGAATACTAGTGCTAAAAAGCTAGGCTTCTAGCAAAAGACTCATTCTTTGGTTCTTAGCACTAACAATTTTTTCCCTCCTTTTACAAGTCACAAGAAATTTTGAAAGAAAAAAAATTTTTAAGGGAAAAAAATGAGGAAAAAGAGGGAAAACCTCCATACAAATCTATATATTACAATGTGGCCACATAATTGCATGTCTAATACAAACTGAAGTGATTATTTAAGTATCAATATCGACTTAATCCTTATCAATTTTAATTCTTTAAAAAAATAAAGGTTTCTGAGACAATGATGAATTTGGAAACACTGAAAGTCACTATACAGTTCCCTAAATGTGATCCAGCCTGATTTCTTTTTCCTATTATTATGGGTACAACTCAATGTTTGACTGCTGCAAATTCCTAAAACACAAATAATGAGGAACTAAACTGTTATCTGCCCATTCAGCTATATGACATAATCTTAGCAACACGTATTTTTCATCCACTTTTTTCCCAAGATAGTCATTGAAACCCATACATTTTGCATTGCTATCAATTTCCCTGAATTTTTCCACTATGAATCTTGCTTTAATGTCAACTGTCACCATTGGGAAAATGTCACTGTCCCAAAATACTTTTCTAGTGAACAAATGATTCTTGCCCTTGCTTACTGGTAAATAGACATGATGATATGACCTCATCCTTCTTCATTCTTAATATTACATTTGATTCATTACCTCAGGTTTATGCTCATGCCCTTTAGGTCACAGCCAATGTCATTTATCTTCTTTCCCCGGCTGTGGTGATATTATCAGAAGCATTTCTCATCATTTTACAGGTACTAGTAATTAAAGAAAATATTCATCATGTAAGCTCAATCTTCTGGGAACAAATTCTTTTTTCTGCCCAACACCAAGTGGTCACAATATCTGGACATTCCTAGAAGACACTGAAATTTTTTTGTAGTCAAATGCCGGCTGTCCAAAGCATCATGTCATGTGCCAACTTAAATAGAATATATAACCAACTCCTTCATCAAGTTCAAAGAAACATTAGCCAAAATCCTAGGAACAATGTACACTATTTATAGTTCCCTAGCTTATTAGATTTCCCAAGCCTCCATTCAGTCCAAAGACACACCCTACTGCATTGGTCAGAAAATGCTCTCTGTGTTTGTTTATAGCAGCAATCTCATAAAAGAAAAAAAAATCAGAAACAAATATAGGCAAGCAATCAACACTGTTTTTAAGACACAAAATTGGTTTATGTGTCAAATCAGCTCTTTATAACAACAAAAAAAAGGTAACCTGTCTTGTGACAGAAGTAGCAATGCCAAAAGTTATAGAGATCAAACCATATCCCTGAAAAGGACTAATTCTATGGACTTCCAAATAAATATGGTTCAGAGTCTTGAAACATTTCCCAAAGATGTTAAGAACCACTTTTCAGTTACATTTTGCTTTGGTTTTACTTCTTAAAAGACTAAGGGCATTATCAGAGGCCAAAAAAAAAAATTTTGAGACACCAATATGCCACAGTTCAAAAGAGGGCAAGATTCACTCCAACAACAAAAATTAATAACTGAAAGCAAGCAGGGACAGCTGCATGACCCAAAATTGGCACCAATTTTCAGAGAAGGAACAAGATCTCTAAAACTATTACTAGAGGGTTCAGGAATTCCTGGCATAAAATCAAACAGCTTCTTAATCACTCTTCCATAGTGCCCCCACCCAAAGTCGGACGAGTTAGTAAACTCAGACTGATGTAATTTAACACAATATTTATTATAATGGAAAACTGACATACAGTCACATTGTCCCTTAAAAATAATGATACACAAACAGAAGGTAAATGAATGCACCTTCCCAATGTTAAGCTGTCTTGGGCCTAAAGAAAGCCAACAGAATTGTCCAAAAGTCAAAGAACAATTTTTAAAGGACACCTTGGTAATATTAAGGGAGCACTCAATTCAGATTGGATAGAAAAAAGTAGTTTAAAGGGAGTATTGCACTTAAGAAGTAATTCGATTTGATACTTAATAAGGACGTAAGTGCAAGGCAATTCTAATTTTCATACAAAGCTCATAGATTTTTATAGTCTTACTTAAACCCTCGGACCAAAAAAGTTCAGGTTTAATTTCTTTCTAAGGATATCTTATAAGGCAACGATATTCTCATATAACCCATTCTATTACCTGGGCCAACAGATTGTGCAAATAACAATGGATACTTTCCTTTTTTAAATTAAAGGAATTTAAAAGATGGCTCTGCCTTTTGTGGTTAAACTGGTCCCCTTCACACTTACTTCAGCCCTGCAATCCTAAGAAATACTATACCTCACTGCAGAGTCTTGACTTAGACCTCCTCTCCACTAGGCTGCATGGAAGCCTCTGCAGAGTAAAGGACCAAGGAGAGGTTTAGCCGTACAACTCAGGTCATGAGACTAATACAGCTAAAGGAGCCGGCAGAAGAGATAACTGAATCATAAGAACAAGATCGACTGATAGAGCCTAAAGTATGGCAGAGGGCTGCCGTGCAGATAGTCTGCTAGGCCAGCACCACCTGAAAAACAAAAGGACCACAGAGTGTTCCCAAGTGAACTGTATTTCCTTTACGGAATCCTTTCAAGAGACCAGATCGATCATCCTTTCAGTAGGACTTGCTTTTCTGCGACTGTCCTAATGTGCTTTCCGAATTCACAGTTCTCTCACTCTAGAACAAAACTTAGCTGACCAAAGCCTTGTCCGGTTCAACCAGTTGTAATCCATTACTAGTCCTGTTATCTTAATTGGTCAAGCATTGATGGACCATAGCTCTCATCCACTGTGGGGGTCTTTTCGGAGTTCATTGTCACATCTCATTTGTCATTGTTGTTGAATTCCTGAGCTTTTCATAATACTTATGCCCTTTTCCTTGCTTATCTGCTCTGGATGAGCATGGAACATTCGGAGCAGATAAGCAAGGAAAAGGGTTCAGTCCTACCAACTCAATAATCTTGTGCATTAACAATGCAGAATGACAAATGAGATGGGAATTGAGAATCAATTGGACAACCTTTTGTATGAAAGCAAAACAAAACCATTGCCAGCCAAGAGTTTGTTATTTGTAAGAACCACAACATAAAAGAGCCCTTTGGTTTATTTCATTCATATAACTGTCTTTTCTATATGGGTACAAACCTCTAGGGTAGGAAACTTCAAGAGAGTAAAGTCCCCCTATGAATGCAGATGGCAAACTTCTACAACTTTTAGTAAGAGAGAGAAAAAGATGTCTGGAGAACTAAAAGGTTAAGTGTCTTTCGCAAAAATCACATTTGTCATAGGTGGTTCTTAAACTCAGGTCTTCCTCACTCAAAATCAGCTCTGTATACAGGAAACATACACAATTACAGGTCATTACTACAGCAAATAGAAATTATCTGAGTTTAAAAAAAGATAGGATATGATTCTTCTGTAGGTATCCAAACTCACCCCCAAATCATCTTCAAGATGGCTATCTCCTACAACTTCATAAAAAAGAAAAAGATAAAAACCACTATACATACATACAAAATCTATTAAATTACTTGTAAATTGGTTGGATTAATTAAGCACAATTATAGCATTCTGATTCAATTCCTTCAAATCAAATGTACTTTAGGACAATTCAGAAGTCAATGTTTTGTTACTTCCTGACAATACAACCTGTAAAAGCATAAAAGAAATGGGGGGAGGGGGTGAGAAGGAGAGGCAATGTGATTTTCTGCCTTCCTCAAGAGAGCTATCAGACAGAAATACATATAGTCTGAAGTTTCAGGCAATTAGCTCTCATTCTGATTTTCCTGCAACCTGCCTACTAGTGAATAGTAGTTAATAACTTCACACTCCTCACTCCTCCCACCCCCAATATCTTAACAAGGAAGGAAGGGCAGTTTCTAAATCATTGCTCAGTCATCTTGGATCATTGCCAAAGTGAGAAGCTTTAGAACACCTGTCAAATAACACGTTGCTTGTGAAAAAGAAACACACACCAAAGTGCATTTATGTATAATTTTCATACACATACTAACTGAAAACAGAATGAACTCTGGTTTAACAGAAAGTCACTTGTTCCTACTAAGGGGTTGGGAGAAAGAAGTTTTCTAGGATTCAATTAATATAAAATAGAAGTATGCTGATAAAACTTGATCTACTACGACGGGGCTCAATAACTCTGACACGATGTCAATCTGTCAGGGTTCACTTTACCATGCTCTGCTCTGTTCCCAATAGCCTAAGTTAACATATGGTATTCCAAGAGGAAAATATCCATTTTCCAATCACACACACATACACACACACACACACACACACAGAGTAAGGTAGAAAGGAAGAAAGGAAAACAGGAAAGCTTGGCATACAATAGGTTCTAGAAAGTTTCAAAGTTTCTTTTTTTTTTTATTGCTCTAACAGTCTTTTAGTTGAAAATGACTTAAAGATTAAAACTCTCTTTGAATAATTTTTGTAAAATATAGAATGCCTATACTGTCAAAGATAAAAGTCACTGAAACCTTACTGAGGGTAGAATCACAAAATTCATTAAAGGAACAAGAGTAAATACTTATGTCAACAAATTAAATAAACAATGCACATAGAGAACAAAGAGGACAAATTGTTTTGTTTACAATTCTAACATTAAAATTATAAGAATTTGAAGATTTACATTATATTTTCTTTATTTTATTAAGAATGACATTAAATAAATTTTTTGCAAAAAGTGATATATTAAATGTGATGTTTACAAATTGCTTCCCAAAAGCAGGTCTATTACATCCACTGCTAGTATCAATAATCATTTTCCAAACCTGAATGAATATGAAGTATCAATCATAGAATATTTAGAAATAAGCGAAGTCATTACTTTAAAACAGAAAAAGGAAACCTAGATACTCAAAATAAAACTGTCTTTTTAAAAAATATTCTGTAATGACAAACTTGGATTATTTACAGTGGCCTTTCCTGTTAACACTTCAATGCAAACAATCACCGCTCTGGAATCAAAAGCTGAGTATTTAAATCCTAGCTCCACCACTTAAGAATCTATGACCATTCGTCAGAAACATCAGCTTTCAAGTCTTTCTATGGGTTTGAAGCTAATTATTTCAAAAGGATTCATTCAGCTTAAAAAAGAAAAGCTCATGATTTTGATCAAAATCAGTGATTTTTTTAAACTATAGACTCATGCTAATGTCAATTGTTAGAAGTCATCAGGATGTAGCACATTTTATGCATGTGAATATTTTTATGCTTCTAACTAAAGAAAATCTTTGATCTCTCTAACACCACCAATAAAAACAACAAAATAGCTAACTAATATCCATGTAGCACTTACTATGTGCCAGGCACTGTGCTACTTGCTTTACAATTATTATCTCATTTACAACCATTATCTTATCAAATATTATTTCATTATATCATCACAATTCTAGCAGATGGGTACTAGTATCCCCATTTTACAGATAAGCAAACTGAAGTTAAATGACTTACCAAAGTCACACAGCAAGCATAATTATGAGGCTACATTTGAATTCAGGTCTTCCGGAATCCAGTCACAGTGCCTGATGTGCATGCACAGTGCATGATAAAAATGAAACAGCTTACCATTTAATGCTTCCAATTAATTCTCCTAGACCAATGACAACTTCATCTGTGCATCCAAGATATACTTCTTACTACTATCATCATCACCATCTCTGGACAAAAACCAACCATTTGTATCACAGGCATTTCTTAGAAGAATTAATTTACATAAATTCACTACCCTCACATTCAATTTTATCCAAGAAAGCCACACATAAATGGGAGTCACAGACAGGCCAGAAGTTCACAGTAAGGGTGCAGCCTCAGAATTATTTTATAAAAGCAACGGAAGCTGAATATTTACAATGATCTCCATATTCAACTGAAGTTGGAGACTAAAATTTAAGATAACAATTTATTTTAAGGTAAACTTTTGCATAGCACCAAGATGAAAACAAAAGACAAAAAAGTTTTGTCAATCTCCAACTATTAAAAATGGTATAAAAATAACCTAGATTTTTCAGAATTTATCTAGCCAACTACAATTGGGTTTTTTAATAGAGAGAGAGATAGGTGTTGATGAATACAAAAGAGCAAAGAAGAGCTAAAAAATCTTAAAAAGTCAAGACTCTAAGAAAGTCATACCAGGCATGTACCATATTACCTCAGCAACAGTGAGAAAAGAATTTAAAATATTTTCCTGAATTAATCCCAGAGTACTAAGATATTTCAAAATGGGAATTTCTGGGAGGCGGAGTCAAGATGGCGGCGTAGAAGCAGCAAAAGTTCAGACCTCTGAAAACCCTTTCTTACCAATAACGAACTGAATGCTCCTAGGGGACTGAAAATCAAACCTAACAACAAGACAGCGCCAAGGAAACCTCCTGCTGGACTCAATTAAAAAGGTACACCCCCCCCCCAAAGCCAGAATCTGAGAACACTTGGTTTTAAGGGGAAGGCAGAAGGAAGGTCCCAGGATCCTCCCATCCCCCCCAACCTAGAGCTCTAAGCCTCCAGTGGCAGCGCAAACCTCTGGGAAGGCAAAGGCACTGGTCTGGAGGGTGTACTTTGTGGGCAGGGCTGTGCCAGGCTCAGAGCTTCGAACACAGGCGCCAGGGAAGGAGCTGGAGAGGGAGCGCAGAGCAGCCAGCCTGGTCAGAGAGGTGGAGAGCCTCCATATTGCTCCAGCCATCCTCAGAGCACATCCAGCCCAACCCAGCTGAACTTAATCCCATCAAAAATCTTCAGGGGTTAGGGAAGCCCAAGCTCCAACACCCCTCCCCCACAAACTGCACTGAGAGACTTGACAAAGCTCCAAGAGGGAAGACTGACAGAAAGCCCCAAAACCAAAAAAATGAGAGGAGCAAGAACACAGACAAATACAGGGAGTAAAGAAGTGGTAAATATAAGCAAACGACAGAAAAAGAAGAAAGAAATTACAATTGACAGATTCTGTACAGGCAACGAACAAAGAGCAAATGAAACAGAGGAGGAATCAAGCAATTAAAAGAAATTCCAGCGAATTGGATACAGGCTTTGGAAGAACTCAAAATGCAATTCAAAACAAAATTAAGAGGCTGAAGACAATTGCAAAAAAGAATTTAAAAACTAAGATAAATCATCTGGAAACAGAAAATAGTGTCTTGAAAGCCAAAATTAACCAGATTGAAAATGAAGCAAAGGAGATGAAAGATGAGGCAAAGAAAATGAAAGATGAGGCAAAGGAGATGAGAGATGAGGTAAAGAGAATGAAAGATGACCTCCAAAGAAAAATCAGACCAGAAGGAGAAGGGTGACCAAAAAGCCAGAGATGAAATCCAATCTTTAAGAACCAGAATACAACAAGAATTAAGTGACCTCAAAAGGCAGCAGGACACTATAAAACAAAACCAAAAGAATGAAAAAATTCAGGAAAATATAAAGCATCTCATTCACAAAACAGAGGATTTAGAAAATCGTTCCAAGAGAGACAATCTAAGAATCATTGGTCTACCAGACCATGCCAAAAGAAAATGCCTAGACGTAATACTACAGGAAATTATTCAAGAATTATTCAAGAAATTATTCAAGAAAACTAACCCAATATTCTAGAACAAGAGGGAAAAGTGGAGATTTAAAGATTAAAGAATCCACAGATCACCTCCTATACTTAATCCCTAACTGACAACACCCAGGAATGTGATAGCCAAATTCAAGAACTATCAGACAAAAGAAAAGATGCTAAGAAGAACTCATTCAGATACCATGGAACCACAGTAAGGATAACACAGGATCTGGCTGCATCCACACTGAAGGACCGAAAGGCATGGAATATAATATTCCAGAAAGCAAGAGAACTAGGTCAATAACCAAGAATCAACTACCCACCAAAACTGACTATATTCTTACAGGGGAAAGTATGGTCATTCAACAAAATAGAAGAATTCCAAGTATTTGTAAAGAAAAGACCAGAACTGAACAGAAAATCTGATGCCCAATCACAAAACTCAAGAGAATCATCAAAAGGTTAGTTAAAAAGAGTGAAAAAAGAAAAACAAAACAAAACAAAACAAAAAAAATCCTTTTTAAAAAAGAGACCTTATAAGTTAAAATGATATGTATCCCTATAAGAAAAGAGGTCATTGGTAACTCTTAAAAATTGTTATTATCACCTGGACAGAATACAGTGGTCATTGCATCAGTTTCCATTCTCTATTTCAATAGCTAGAAGAATTACAATTAGAGGGAATAGTGACAAACTGAATAGGATGAAATGACAAGACAAATAGATATATAGATATATGTATGCATAAATGCATATACATGTGTGTGTTAAGATTAAAATTAGTTTTCTCTGCTAAAAGTATTATATTTTTATGAGGTTTACTAAAGATTAAAAAATAAAGAAAATACAAAATAAGAAAGCACGTGCCTAGGAGGGTCGAAATACCCATTCAATTTCACTCACTACATCTTGGGAGACGCGTGTCCCTAGAAGAGGAAGCAGAGAGACCTGAAGTAGGTAGAGACTCAGCTTAAATACAATTTCTGTTCTTGGCCCAGGTGGAAATTGAGGTGGGATTATAGTGAATTCTGGGAGCTACCAAAGACTTCTGGGAATTGAAGTCCAGGGTTCAAATCCTGTTTTTACTGTGTGTGTGTGTGTGTGTGTGTGTGTGTGTGTGTGTATAACTAGAGCTAAAAAAGAGGTTATACTAAAAGAAATAGGAAAAGAAATAAAAGGGGGTAAATTTATATGTCACAAAGAACCTCATGGTGGGAGGGGGGAGAACAGTGTATTGACACTGGAAGGGTAAAGAGGTTGGAGATAGGAAATACTCAACTCTTAACCTGCATTGAAATTGACCCAAACGGGGAAGACCAATCCAATCTATTGGCACAGAGAGTTTGGGCCCTAGAGGGGAGTAGAAGGGTAACAAATGAACTGGTGGGGAAAGAAGCAGTTCAAGGGAGGGAGAGGGTAGGGGGTAGTTTTAGAAAGACTGCAGGGAAAATAAGGGAGGGCATAAGAAGGGAGGGGGGTAGAAAGGAAAGTAAAATAAGGGAGAAAACTGGGGGAATAATTAAAAACAAACATTGCTATAGAAGAAAATAGTGAAAGAAGAAAAGGCAGGACCAGGAGTAGAAATCAAAATGCTGGGAAATACACAGCCAGTAATCATAACTTTGAATGAGAATGGAATGAAATCACCCATAAAATGCAAGCGAATAGCATAGTGGAATAGAATCCAAAACCATACCATATTCTGTCTACAAGAAACACACATGAGGAAGGTAGATACGCATAGCGTGAAGAGCCAACTCTATTTGGCATCAACTGATGAAAAGACAGGAGTCACAATCAGATCTGACAATGCTAAAGTAAGACTAAATCTAGTTAAAAGAGTTAGGGAAGGTAATTACATCCTGATGAAAGGCAGTATACAAAATGAGGAAATATCAGTACTCAACATGTATGTACCAAATGGCATAGCATCCAAATTTCTAAAGGAGAAACTAATGGAGCTCAAGGATGAAATTGATAGAAAAACTATACTAGTAGGAGACCTGAACCTTCCTCTATCCAAACTAGATAAATCAAACCAAAAAATAAATAAGAAAGAGGTATGAGAAATGAATGAAATCTTAGAAAAATTAGAGTTAGTAGATATGTGGAGAAAAATAAATAGGAACAAAAGGGAATATACCTTCTTTTCAGCAGCACATGGTACATTCACAAAACCTGACTATGTATTAGGGCATAAAAACATTGCAAACAAGTGCAAAAGAGCAGAAATAATAAATGCAACCTTCTCAGATCACAATGAAATGAAAATAATAATTAGTAAGGATACATGGAGAGGTAAATCAAAAATTAATTGGAAATTAAACAATATGATTCTCCAAAACCAGTTAAAGAACAAATCATAGAAAAAATTAATAACTTCAGTGAAGAAAATGACAACGATGAGACATCCTTTCAGAACCTATGGAATACAGCCAAAGCAGTACTCAATGGAAAATTTATATCCTTGAGTTCATATATTAACAAATTAGAGAGGGCAGAGGTCTATGAATTGGGAAAGCAAATTAAAAAACTAGAAAGTGAACAAATTAAAAACCCTCAGATGAAGACTAAATTAGAGATCCTAAAACTCAAAGGAGAAATTAATAAAATTGAAATTCAAAGAACTATTGATTTAATAAATAAGACGAGAAGCTGGTACTTTGAAAAATCAAATATAATAGGCAAAGTACTGGCCAGTGTAATTAAAAAAAGGAAAGAAGAAAACCAAATTGACAGTATCCAAGATGAAAAGGGAGACCTCACCTCTAATGAAGAGGAAATTAAAGCAATCATTAAAAACTATTATGCCCAATTATATGGCAACAAATATGGCAATCTAGGTGATATGGATGAATAGTTACAAAAATATAAATTGCCTAGACTAACAGAGGAAGAAATAGATTACCTAAACAACCCCATATCAGAAAAAGAAATTGAACAAGGCATCAAAGAACTGCCTAAGAAAAAATCCCCAGGTCCAGATGGATTCACAAATGAATTCTATCAAACATTCAAAGAACAACTAATCCCAATGTTATACTAACTATTTGACAGAATAAGCAAAGAAGGAGTTCTACCAAATTCCTTTTATGACACAAATATGGTACTGATCCCAAAGCTAGGCAGGTCAAAAACAGAGAAAGAAAACTACAGACCAATCTCCTTAAATAGGATGCTAGAAAAAAAGACTCCAGCAATTCATCACAAGTGTTATTCACTATGACCAGGTAGGATTCATACCAGGAATGCAAGGATGGTTCAATATTAGGAAAACCATCCACATAATTGACCATATTAACAAGCAAACCGACAAAAATCACAGGATTATCTCAATAGATGCAGAAAAAGCCTTTGATAAAATACAACACTCATTCCTATTGAAAACTCTAGAAAGTATAGGAATAGAAGAGCCTTTCCTAAAAATAATAAATAGTATATATTTAAAACCATCAGCCAACATCATCTGCAATGGGGATAAACTAGAATCCTTCCCAATAAGATCAGGAGTGAAACAAGGGTGCCGATTATCACCTCTATTATTTCACATTGTACTAGAAACACTAGCAGTTGCAATTAGAGAAGAAAAAGAAATTGAAGGCATTAAAACAGGCAATGAGGAGACCAAGCTATCACTCTTTGCAAATGATATGATGGTCTACTTAAAGAATCCTAGAGAATCAACTAAAAAGCTAATGGAAATAATCAACAACTTTAGCAAAGTTGCAGGATACAAAATAAACCCACATAAGTCATCAGCATTTCTATATATCTCCAACACATCACAGCAGCAGGAAATAGAAAGAGAAATCCCATTCAAAATCACCTTAGACAATATAAAATAAATAAAATTGTCTTTGCCAAGACAAACACAGGAACTATGAACACAACTACAAAACACTCTCCACACAATTAAAACTAGATCTAAACAATTGGAAAAACATTGACTGCTCATGGGTGGGATGAGCTAACATAATAAAAATGACAATCCTGGCCAAATTAATTTACTTATTTAGTGCCATACCCATTGATCTACCAAAAAACTTTTTTACTGAATTAGGAAAAAAAAACTGTAACAAAATTCATTTGGAAGAACAAAAGGTCAAGGATATCCAGGGAAATCATGAAAAAAAATGCAAAGGAAGGAGGACTTGCAGTCCCAGATCTCAAACTTTACTATAAAGCAGTGGTCATCAAAATAATTTGGTACTGGCTAAGAGACAGAAAGGAGAATCAGTGGAATAGACTTGGGGTAAATGACCTCAGTAAGACAGTCTATGATAAGCCCAAAGATCCCACTTTTGGGGACCAAAACCCACTATTTGATAAAAAACTACTGGGAAAATTGGAAGATAATATGGGAGAGATTAGGTTTGGATCAACATCTCACACCCTACACAAAGATAAACTTAGAATGTGAATGACCTGAATATAAAGAAGGAAACTATAAGCAAATTAGGTGAACAAAGAATAGTATACTTGTCAAATCTTTGGGAATGGAAAGACTTTAAAACCAAACAAGAGCTAGAAAAAAAAAATCTCAAAATGTAAAATCAATAATTTTGATTACATCAAATTTAAAAGTTTTTGTACAAACAAAACTAATGCAACCAAAATTAGAAGGGAAGCCAACAAATTGGGAAATAATCTTCAAAACAAAAACCTCTGACAAAGGTCTAATTACTCAAATTTATAAAGAGCTAAATCAATTGTACAAAAAATCAAGCCATTCTCCAATTGATAATTGGGCAAGGGACATGAATAGGCAATTTTCAGCTAAAGAAACCAAAACTATTAATAATCACATGAAAAAGTGCTCTAAATCTCTTATAATCAGAGAAATGCAAATCAAAACAACTCTGAGGTATAACCTCACATCTAGCAGACTGGCTAACATGACAGCAAAGGGAAGTAATGAATGCTGGAGGGAGACGTGGCAAAGTTGGGACATTAATTTATTGCTGGTGGAATTGTAAATTGATCCAACCATTCTGGAGGGCTATTTGAAACTATGCCCAAAGGGCACTAAAAGACTGGCTGTCCTTTGATCCAGCCATAGCACTGCTGGGTTTGTATCCCAAAGAGATAAGGAAAAAGACTTGTACAAAATTATTCATAGCTATGCTCTTTTGTGGTGTCAAAAAACTGGAAAATGAGGGGATGCCCTTCAATTGAGGAATGGCTGAACAAATTGTGGTATATGTTGATGATGGAATACTATTGTGCTCAAAGGAATAATAAAGTGGAGGAATTCCATGGGGACTGGAACAACCTCCAGGAAGTGATTCAGAGCGAGAGGAGCACAACCAGGAAAACATTGTACACAGAGACTGACACACTGTGGTACAATCGAATGTAATGGACTTCTCCATTAGTAGCAATGCAATGTCCCTGAACAACTTGGAGGAATCTACAAGAAAAACCACAATCCATATTCAGAGGAAACATTGTGGGAGTAAAAACACTGAAGGAAAACAACTGCTTGAATACATGGATTGAAGGGATATGGTTGGTGATGTGGACTCTAAATGAACATCCTAATGCATACAACAACACGGAAATAGGTTCTGATCAAGGACACAAGTAATCCCCAATGAAATTGTGTGTTGCCTGCAGGAAGGATGGGTGAATGGGAGGGAGGGAAATAATGTGATTATTTTAACCAAGGAAAAATGTTCTAAATTGACTAAATAAACTAATTCAAATTGGGGGGGAAAATGGGAATTTCTACTCTATTTATTATACACCAACAGTAAAAATTTCTACTTATACATCTAGTATTTTCTAACTTGGTAAGCACTTTCTTCATTCACAACAACCTTGGGAATTAGTCAGCTTGGGTCTCTCCAGGCCCAGATTTCATCACTGCCCAAAGTCATATAATTGGAATGTGTTAAAGAGAGGCCTCCTAACTCCTTTATCTATTACAATACTCTGTATTATTATCAGGATTTTACTGACAAAGAAACTAAGGTTCAGAGAAGTAATAATGGATTCAATTCCAGGTCTTCTGACCTCTATGCCCTCAGCTTTTTCTAAGATACCACACAGCTACCATATATAGTAAAAAAGTTGCTTTTCTCCAACACTAACTTTTTTTTTTTAAACCAGTCAACAACAGTGGTCAGAACCACCTGTTACTGGTGGTTGTTTCAAATTATTTTAATACATCCAAGAAATACTTAAAGAGGCTCTGCCCTTCTTCAAGTATTTTTACATGCAATGAGCTGGGCATTGTTTCTACTTGCATTACTGTATGACTTGGAGCACAAAGGCACACAATCAAGAACTAGACCGGCAAAGAGGCTGGCAAAGACTTATTTCAGGCAAGTGCAAGCAAAATGCAAATTTCAGAAATGCAATCAGTAGGCTTCAGAATACCTTTATACTTGGAACATTATAATATATTTTTTGACTACAAGAATAGTGTTAAGAATCAGATATCCAGTTCAAGAATCAATATTTTTCTAAGTTAATAAATAAAATAGACTATAGATCATGTCCCTGTCATCTTCCCTCTCCACATTCTACTCCCCAAAAAAGGCTTGCAGCTCTATTGATTATTGATTCCTCTAAGTTAAGGGCTTTTAACCTTTCTTCTGTTATGGACTGGGGAAACCCATAGATCCTTTTCTCAAGTGTTTTTAAATATATAAAACAAACCAAAAAGTTACAAAGGAAACCAATAATATTAGAATACAGTTAATAATTTTTTAAAACAAAATTCATATATCTATTAAGAACTTCTGCTCTACGTCAAAATACTAATGATAAATTAAAAAACTTTCATGAATGCATGATCAATTGTATAGTAAAATTTCTTGGTGCCAAAACAATGGACACATATATATAAATGTGACATTAAAGTTCCAAAGTTTTTCACCTAAGTAATTTATTACTCTTCAGAAGTTTCTAATTAGATTGCTCATCCTAAATAAATGAGTCAAGGAATCGTTCTAATGAGAGCAATTTTGTATTTATGAAACCTATTTAAAGTGTGAGTTAGCTTGAAAAGAGAAAAAAAAGTTCACAATAAAATTAAAATCATTGCTTTTGCCCCAATATAACTTGTAAATAATGATTTTAAGTCTTCCAAAGTCAGAAACTATTTCAGTCCTTAGGTTCCCATTACTATTTAATATTCAAGACCAAAATTTTTCAGACTAGTTTTAGTCATTGTCTTTATTACATTAAAAAGATTTTTAATAAAAATATCTGAAAGCCAACTGACTATTAGTGGAGGTCACTATTGTTCACAAAATAAAAACCTTAATTGATTAATGATCACAAGGTATCTATCGCCATCTAGTGAACAAGAACTTCAATTACTACCCCAGTCACTTCACTATTGATGGTTTGCATTAATCACACAAGAATGTTTAAGTGAAGGAAAGCTAAACTGTGGAAAGTATGGGTGTATAGACCCACTCATTCTCTAGGAGAAGAGAAGAGATACATAACTTGCTATGTTTGTGTGCCTAAATAGATTTTAATTTTTTTTTTTAAGATTTCCTTTTGTCTCACTGGGAACACCAATCTTTTTGCTCTTAAAGAACATACACCTTTCCCCAAGCCACACTAGCTTCTTCACTATTTAAAGACCAAAATTATAAATAAAATAAGGTGAAAGCCAGATGATACCTATAAAGAGATAATGTTGATGTCCGTATGACAAACCATCAACCCCACATAATATAATGATGCCTTTAAAAGGACAATTAGAAATTATGCAGTCTCCACTAAGCCCACAACATACTTGATTACAGAAATTATTGGGTCATTAAATCCAAACCTACATCTTTCTAATAAAATTAATGAGCATGTATAAAAAAAGCCTCAGAAGTAGTGAAAAGAAGATAAATTTCTAGCCCTCCCCAGAGTAAATGTCAAGTTGTGTTTTAATGCAAACTCTATACTCTAATGTGTCATTTTGGTATTCTGACTTACTAAAATATGTTCTCCCAATTTATTTTCAGGTAAACCATAAAATAATTCATGCTATAATTGCTTTTAGGTTTAGAAACTTCTTTGCAATAGATTGTGAGCAAGGCCTAAAGATGGGAGGTCCTGGGTTCAAATTTGCCTCCACTACTACCTTGGAATCAATCCAAGACAGAAGGTAAGTTTAAAAAAAAATT
The DNA here is from genome assembly GCF_027887165.1 of Monodelphis domestica. NCBI lineage: Eukaryota > Metazoa > Chordata > Mammalia > Didelphimorphia > Didelphidae > Monodelphis > Monodelphis domestica. The sequence continues at coordinate 47,126,988 of NC_077230.1, read as the reverse complement.
TCTTTGTCCTTCAAATCAAAATATTGTTCAAGAATATATATCTTTAGAGAAAGTGTGTTTTATTAAAACCTATTATAGCCAAACCTTATGCAAAGTGGCTTGAGTTTCTACTTTTCTGTGCTGCTTTAATGACAACCTAAGAGGATTTCCAAGTCACAAACCTCTAATCAGCAGTCTGATATTATTACTTAACATTACTAAAACCAACAGCAGAAATTATCATGGTGAATCTTTTTGGCTTATAATTCTTTTATCAAATCACCAAAAAATATAATTGGATTACATTGAGTTAATATTTCTTATATGAGCTTTTAAATAATACTCTTTCCTATGGCCAAATTTACAGGGCTAAGTTGTATAATTAGCATTTCTCAATGACCACAACTACAGTCTACACAGGCTTCTGCTCACAGTTGATGAGGTGGGTATAGTAATCCCAGGTAAAAGGGAAGCCAGAACTCACAGGAATAGGACACACAATGGTTAGGAATGAAGACATTCTAGATGCCTCTTTACTGGACTAATTTTCAAGAGGGGAGGCAGGACGAAGAAAAGGGTAAAATATATATATTTTTTAATAATTTGAGTTTTGGTTTTATTCTATTTTCTAGGAGAAATGAAAATTGAGTTTAACCTGCCTATTAAATCCAACTCGATTAGAAATGTAGTCCTTAAAACATAATAGATTTTGGGGGAGGGAAAACACTGGTCAGATTTGGGGTTATCATTACCCACAGTGCCCTGTTCAGCTTGCAGGTTTCTGAGCCAATGATGAAAATGTAACTACAGGGATTTCCCAACAGCAAGAGGCACTCTCCAAGGGAGTAAATTGTCAACTATTGCCTCTCATGAGAAACTTAAGAGTAACCTTGATCCGATCTCAATAGTCAACCTATGTATTATCACCCAGTTGGGGCATAGTGAGTGCATTTCCTAAATACAAAAATAAGATGGTATTCCATCAGGAGCTGCTGGATGCATGCACAGAAATAAAATCTGAATAATTTTAAAGAAAACTTAATGTAAGAAACCAAAATTATCCTCTCCTCCTTCCAAAAGCCTCTAAAACACCCACTTCCATCATGTCCTTAAAGGAAATGCCTATATCTTCAGATAAGCATTCCACCCAATCCTGCCCAAACAAGACAGAATGGCTGTCTAGAACTGAGAGGAAAGAACACTATTTCTAAAGACTGAATTAATGTAAGCCAACAATAATTTAAGATTTTCTTTTTAAAAGCTATAACTAAAACCCTTAAGCATTTTGTGGAAATTAATGAGAGTATGAGTGCTGATACTTCAATAAATGCCTATCCTAAATCTCTTAAGTGTCTGACATCCAATGATAACTCCATATATTTTCTTACTCCCATTACAAACCAACTTAAAATCTCAAAGGATAAGAAGGAGCACTTGAAGCTGCCCAATTCAATTAGATTATAAAACAAGTAAGAAGACTGCTCTCACATTTGACCACAAGGAGAACGGTTAAAAATATTCCTGTTTTCAAAGTACTCAAGATTCTACTACTTACCTCCCTTCCTTTATATGTCACCAAAGCAGCCAATGGTTTGGCATAAAATCTGCTGTAGGAAAATCCAAGACAGCCATACATACTGTTTGCCGTGAGCTTCAAAGCCTTCTGTCTAATGTCGTACTGCAAGGTTGCAACATGGCCAAAAAGATGGAAATCAGAAATAGTTGATATATAATATTCACAAACACAAAACAACTATGTTAGCTCGTTTCTTTCATCACCTCCCCCCCAAGAAAGGGTCGGGTGTGTGGGCGGACATCTCCTTCACTCTCCAACACACCTATACAAAACTTTTAACATTTTCAATCACTTAATTCCCACAGCTTCTAGATGCATCATCAATTACAAAGTTCAACAGAATCCCAGACACCTAGTAGCAAGCTTAGCCAATGGACCTCACTTTTCTAAAGAAACCAGAATCTGTCTGCTCACTCTTGCATCTAATTTTCTCATTAGGCAACTTCATCATATATACCAAGTCTATGAAGAATCAAAATACCATTAGACTTAAAACCACTATAGTTCCATAATAAGCTAAGCTGAGCAGTTGCTGAAGACATTTCTTTATGAAAAGGAGTACCTGCAGAACAAGGTCTGGATTTAAGTCTTGCTGTTTCATGAGTTGTTTGACTTGTTTTCTCCTCTCAACCAGTTTCCTGATTTCTTTGGGTAAAATTCCCATTTCTAAATCTGGATCTGGCAAATCAGGAATATCTTCTTGTTCTTCATCCTGCCAAATAATACATGCATATTTTTAAAAGTCATTATCTTAAAAAAAAAACAACTCTTTTTGGTAATATTGTCTAGAGATATTCGCTAAGAGCATTTGAATTTTTTAATTAAATATTTATTCCATGATTGCTGTCTATTTCATGTTATAAAGAGATAAAATGACTGACATAAAGCCAGAGAGACTAAGAAAACTGGAGACCCTTTGAGGGAGAAAAAAAGTCACTCTTTTCAAACTAGATGTCAAAATCCCTTAAGAAAAAACAAAGGTCATCTAGGTAGACATTACAAAGCTGGACTCAGATACTTTGCAAAACCTGCAACTATGGAAACTTTTCACCGTCTTCTGTTCCAACTTACTCTCTGATCCTCATCTGGTAGCAGCTCATTTTTCCCTAGAGTTATCCTACAATTTAAAGGTAAACCATGGCTCAATTAGAACCTGATGATTTCTGAACCTAGTGAAACAAAGAAATCTGTTAGCCAAGCTCTCCTTGTCAACATGAAAATCTTACCCACTTTTCTAAGCTTCCTTTTTAAAATCAGTTGTCACAAGAGCTTTGAAATTAAATGTTCAAAATTTACTATTAAAGATATGGGTGGGGTCTTAACCTAGGGTCTGTGAACTTTAAAATATATAGTTTTGATAACTATACTTGAATAAACTTGATTTCTTTTATAATTCTATTTATTCTATACATTTAAAAATTATTCTGACGAGTCTGTAGGTTTCAAGAGACTGCCAAGAAGGTTTAAGACACACAAAAAGTTAAGAACTCCTCTTTTAGATCATTTGCCATTCCACACAGATTACAGAATTGAAAAATACTCAGAACTGGACTTACTATTGTAGTGTTTAGGGTAAAAGTCCAACTAAATGCCAAATTGAGAATGTGTATACATATGGTAGGTCATGACAATTCTTTTTTTTTAAAGCATTCCTTAGCTTCCACATAGTATTTTATATTTGTAAAGTACTCTGTAATCATTAGAAAAGCAAAATTTAAGAAATGTGAACAGGAGTCAGTCATATTAACATCTATAGCAAGGAAATCATTAGTGTTTTTCTGCATCCTGCATTAATTTTACTAACTGCACAGTACAATAGAGAAAGGGCACATCTGCCCTTTCAAAAGCTCAGCATTAAAAATAAACCTTCTGGCTTAAAGGATGTCAAATATAAGCTAAATGAGAGGTAGAGAACTCAGGAAAGATAAACTACATACACATGAATAATCTTTGTACTATTCACAAGGGCCTTGTCATTTTCCAAAATAGCAGTGAGGATCAGAAAATCTATAAAGAAAAGTCTCATAATAAACCCTGATTCTTTTACATCAACTGTCTAAGTAAGCTACATATATAGTAAACTACTATTTTAAATAATCCAAACCAGAAAACTGACATAACTAGCCCTGGGAGATATAAGAAAGTCTTAAAAACAAAATTTAACTAAAATAAGTTCCTAGATCAAACACAATCTAATAGTCAAATACAAAAAATAATTAATTAATTATGACATGAAAGGGAAGCTAGGTGGCATGGTGGACTCTTCCTGGGGTCAAATCTGGCCTCCACTAACTAATACTAACTAGCTGGGAGACTGTGGGAAGCTCACTTAACCCTCTTTGCCTGTTTCCTCATCTGACAACATGAGCTGGAGAAGAAATGGCAAACCCCTCCAGTATCTCTGCCAAGAAAACCCCAAAAAGGGTCACAAAGAGTTGAACATGACTGAACAACAATATAAAATGAAATGACATGTGGGCATAAACAAACAATAAAATATCCACAATGGGTTATTACATATGGGGTCTGAGAAGAGACCTGGGGGTGGGGGAGAGTCTTCATGAAGAGATGGCATTTGATCTCGGTTTTAACAGATGGGCAGGATTTCAACAGGCTGAAATGGGGGTGGAGAAAGCATTCTCAAGTGTAGGGAACATGGTAGAAGAAGTACAGGGAATAATGAGCAATCCAAATTTGCAATGCAAGTTTGGCTAAAGCACAACATATATAAAGGAGACTCCTAAGCCCAGATATCAGAAAATTAAAATGATGCCTAATGTGTCAGGGTCTTATTTAGAAGGCAATAAAGATTAGGAATTACAGATAAATTGACTAAAATATACATAAAGTATACTAATCCTTTGGCCCAGAGATTTCACTGGTAGGCACAAAGCCCAAGAAGATCAATCCCCACCCCCATTCCCTAGATAGATATCTATCTATCTATAGATATAGACCAAAATATTTATAGCAGCAATTTTTGTGGTCTTAAAGATATGGAAACAAAATGGCTACTCACTGAGGAATAACTAAACAAACTGTGATACATAAATGTAATGGAATATTACTATGCTTTCAGAAATGATAATACAGAAAAACAAGGAAACACTTCAATGAACTGATACAAAGCCAAGAAAACAATAGTCACTTCTACTATGCTTGTTGGAAAATGTGAATGTTTCAGTACAAATGATATATAAGAGAACAATTTGATCATAACATGAATTTTGTGTCTGCTTATGAGCAATTTCATCTGCCCTGACTCCAGCATCCTGAAAAATGCAGCGCCTCAAGTTGATTTCTTGTCCTTGGTCATCAGCTTTATCAGCTTGAAACCACAGTCACTATTTATTCTAATATTAATATATTTTTGGACTATTTAAAGTGTATAAAACTGTGTTACCATTTTTATTAGGTTCCTATCTTTTGGGGAGGTATCATTGATTAAGTTTTTGAATGCTGTGTTCCTAACACAACTTTTTCTATAAGCCTTGTGGTTTTTGTGCAATTATGCAGGCCATGTGAGTGGAAAGAACAGCCATCATAAAACTAAAATGAATATGGCAAAATTACAAGGAACAATTTTGGCCCCAAAGAAGATGTGAGAAGGTACCTCCTCTCACTCCTTTGCAGAACTGGTTAGTCAATGAGTGTGGAAGAGTATACATATTGTTAGATAATTTCCCATGCTGGTTGATTTTGCTAAATGTTTTTCCTCTTCTTCCTCTTTTGCTTTTTAAAAAAAAAATTCTTTGTTATAAATGATGGATCTCTAAAAAAGGAAGGGATACAGAAGGAAATATCAATGTAAAAATAAAAATCTATTTTAAAAGGGAGGGAGGTAACAGTGATGCTTAAAAGGGTTTTGGGTAGAGAAGTGGCATGTTCAGATCTATACACAAGGAAGATGACATAAACACAATTAGGGAGCACTGCAAAGACTGGGTTCAAAGAAAGAGTGGAAGCAAGAAGCAACTGGAATAGGCTAGGCAGGTATGAGACCTTGATAAAAGGATGTAACACTGTTATTGGAGAGGTGAAGGTAGACTGAAGAAAAGATGTTGCTGAGGTAGCATCAACAAGATTTTACTATTTATGGATGTGAGATTTGAGCAAGAAGAAAAGTTCAAGGTAACACCACTTTTCCAAGATTGGTAACTAGATGAATGGTACTGCCACTGACCAAAGGGAATTTCAGAAGGAATAATCTCAGGAGAAAAAAATGAGCAATTTCAGACAGGTCAAGTCTGAGGTGCTATGACACTAGATGGAATCCTCTTAAAGATAATTCCTAAATTCCAAAAGAGGAAGGGAGAGTGATGAATAACAGTATAGCAAAGAGTAACCAGCAAACAATAAAGAAAAGGAATGTTTAGAGAGAATAAGGAGAGAATTATCTAGAAGCCAAGGAAAAGATTATCCAGGAGAAGACTGTCATCAATAATGTTAAAGTTTGCCAAGAGTTCAATGAGCATAAGAAATGAGAAAAGACTTCTGAAACTGTTGATAGAGGTCAGTAGGGAACTGAGACAACAGTTTGTACAGAGTTGTATGAATGAAAACCAAACCATAAGGGGTTGAGTAATAAATCTGGCTGGAAAGTAGGAGAGGTATTAGATACAAGTTATTTTAAAAAGAAGTTCTGACATGGAAAAAAAAAGATATAGAAGGGTAACTTTATGTAAGAGGAGAGTCTAGGGGTACAATTTTTTTTAAAAAATAGGAAATCCTAAACACATTTGCAAACAAAAGCAAAGGAGGCAATAGATGTGGAGAAATAAAGATATATGGAAAAGCAAAGTACTCAAAGGGGGAAAGATATGAAATCAAAGACAGAGAAAGGAATAAGCTTTGGCAAAAAGAAAGGATATGTCATCTCTAAGATGTATGGAGGAAATAAATAATGTATGAAACTGAAGCACTGAATGAAGGTTGTATAGTGATTTCACATCAGAAGGCCCGGATCTTTCTATGATATTCATACAGATCACATAAAAGAAACATTATAAGGGTTGGTTTTAATTATCAAAGCAAGATAATGCTTTTTGTATTATCAGTTTTGAATTATATGTGAATCCTGAAACCAATACTCAATTTACTCAATATACCTAACTCGTTATATATATATATATATATATCAATAAATGGTATATAGATAACTTAGTGAACCAGATTTTATAACCAGAATAACCTACATGTCCCATAAAAAACTCATCACATAAAGTCAAACTGCAACAATTTAGTACAATACAAACCTCTGTAATTTTTTGGTCCTCTGAAGCTACTCTTTGCACAGTAGTGAAACAAATGTTAAACTCCTGGATGATGGAAGGGTATAGACTGTTGAAGTCCAGGAGTAAAATAAATTTATCATAAAAACCTGTGTGGGATGGAAAAAAGAAGAGTACATAAGAATTTCATTCAATTTCTAAAGAAATGAATGATCACTGTCAACACCACATCAGAAACAATAAGTATGATAAGAACCAGCAAGGCAGAGGTGGAAGAGGGAAACTATGCCTCTCCCTGGGAGTTCCAATGGCACCCTTAACATTTTTCAACACTGATCCACTTAGATATAATCTTAAAATATTTCTGACTTTTCAAAAAAATTTAAAATTATTTACTCCTCTCCAAGTGATAACATTAAAAATGCAATGATACAAGTTTCAATCAACATTTCTTTTCCACAAATGTATCTTCAGAGAATACAGTGAGCATCACAGTTACCTGTAAATAATCTTAAAGGTTATTCAGGAGACTTTCAATGAGATTTGTCAGAAGTGGAACGATCCAACTCTTGTTTACTTTCCAAGAGTGAACAGATAGCTTCTGTATTTATATAGGACACTTGGGATCAGTAATCTCCACATGAAGGAGAAACTGAAATAAAACTAATGTCCACTGATAAGAACAATATTTAAAATGAATAATGAAATCAATTTATCTTAAAAAATCTCTCTTTGCAGAGCTTTAAGTACCTAATAAACATCATACTAACTCTATGGTCCTTTTAAAGTGGCAGGTGAGTAGAAAGAAATACTATTTGCAGATCATCAAATGGATTAAGTCAGATCCATTAAGCCTACTCTATAATCCCAGAGAAATTCAAGACATAACTCAATTCGCTTGGAATCATACAATCACAGATTCTGAACCTGAAGGAATCAATTTTCTCATTTTCCAGATGAGAAAACTAAGGCCCCAAGAGATTAAGTGACTTGCCCAAGACCAGACAGTCAATAGCAGAGATATAACTTGAACACAGATTCTCTGCTTCCAAATCTACCATTCTTGCAATTGTATAAATGTGCCTAACAAAAGAAGTATCTTTCTTCTCCTCATAAGTAATAGTGACAGACTTATTTTTTTTAAAAAGGCAATTTTCCTTCTAGAGTTGTACTCAACATTGCTCTTATACTACCCTTTTGTAACAATCTAAAAGACTGGAACTACATCTTGGTTTTCAAAGTACTATCCTTTCCCAAAAAATTCCTCTGAACAGGTTTAAGGATTTTCTGAGAGGGGAAAAAAGGTTGTTTTTTTTCAAAAGTCAAAAATGTTTTGGTGTAGTCAGCCTCCATATCCTCAAAATAACTGCATTCAGTTTCTAAACCTTACCAACTTTGGGATCCAATACTAAGCCACCTGCATAGGCTGCTTTCTTTCGTCCTTTTTTGGATTTATTTGTGTCTCCATCAATATCTTCATCTTCATCTCCCTATCATTCAACAACAACAAAAAAACAAAATCTAAGTAACATAAAGAATTACAGAAGAACAATAAAATTGGGAATTATCTCTCTTCCTCAGTCTATCCATGAAATTTTGACAAACATAATCTTTACAAAGAACCATTCATCATTACTCCTCTTCAACCCTACATGATCATTTATATACAAAATTTTTGTACTATCAAACACAACTTATATGAAGAGTCAGTATCATGTATAGTGGAAAGAGCTCTTTAATAGGAGTCAGAAGGTCTGGATTACCAATTCACAATGTGGTATTTTCTGTGATCGTGGGCAAACTCATCTTCCTGAGTCTCATTTTTCCTTATCAGTATAAAGGAATTAATAACTTCAGTGATAGCTAAATAAGTTTGTCAGTAGTCAACATGACCTGCTTCTGCAAAAACAAGACTCAACATCTTCAGAAAGGCCCAAAACATAGCAGAAAAATTCCCTTTGTTTATAAAAGAATCATATAAATTGGCTTTATGTGGCCACTACTCTTCTTTGAAAGTCATTTCACTTAGTTTCCTTTATCTATAAATGAAAGAAGTTGAAGTAAATGGCATCTACAATCCCTTTACACTTATAAAATTCTATGCATCAATGAGTTTGAATTAATTTTTTCCATGTCAATTTTGAGATGGATTATAAGATCCATCCATCCATATAAGATCCATATAAAGATAGATGCTTATTTATCTTTACCACATTCTAAAATTATACTGTTTTGGCCATAACATATATTAATAGTGGAATACTTCCTAACCAAACTAAAAACAATTATAGAGACCATTTCAAAAGAATTGACATAATATTTTATTCCAATCATATTAATATCTAACAATGGCACACAAAGTGAAAACTCTATACTTAAGAAGCTGAGGAAATAAATGTCTATTTAAAAATCTAATTCCTCAGTTACTAAGCTTTCAATATTTACTCTAAAACTTTGATGTTTAATTTTCATTAAGTTATAAAACCTTAGTTATCATCCAGCAGTTCAATTTCTTTCATTTTATAGATGAAGAGGCCAGAGATCAGGTAACTTGCAAAAATCTCATAGCAATTGGACAAGGCCATAATTTGAGTTCAGTTCTCCTTACTCCTATTCCAGGATTATTTCCACTATGTTACACTATTTCATCAATGAATATCTTTCCTCTGTCTTCCTCAACATCCACGAATTTTTTTTATTTGCATAAAGAAATGAAAAAAAAAATGAACAGAAACAACTGGGACAGTCTTGTTACATATAAGGCTTCTACTATAAATAATTATGTAACTACTTCAAAAATAGATGTTATATCAAAGAAAAAGAACTGTCTAAAATCTGCATAGTAACAAACGTGGTCAAGAAAAAAGGCGAAATATAACACATCTTTGACCCACCAGTCTTTGTTGAGGCTTCCTGAAATTCTGCTTGTCAGGCACAATATAGTTGTTCTCATAAAATGCATGAAGTAGCAAGAACTCATTACGCTCAGATCTACCACCCATCATTGTCCTTGACTACAAAAAAGAAAAGTTTTTAAAAATCATTCATTCTATTCTCCACCAAACAAAAGCAACTGATTTAGGAGAAGAAAATTTCAAATCGCTCTACTTCATTCAATAATCTTAAAAACAAATGCTGTCCTTCACTTTTTCCCCAATTATTTTGTCTGAAAAGGAGGTGAAACATTCAAATAATCCACTAATTGTCTACTTTGTCTTCTCTCCCACCTTGTCTAATGAATGGAATAGACAGCTTTAGATGTTTGAGGGAGGAACCTTGTGAAGCCGATCCAAATTTCAACATATTACACTTGGCATTTTTCTTCCCCTCTAACATTCCTTTGACACAAAACAAAGGAAGCACACTTTTCAATTATTTATTTTCAAAGGATAGATTTAGATATGCTACCATATATCTACCAAAGTCAAAAACTGACTGAATACAATCCTCCCTCCTCTTCCTTGTGCCTTCTCTCCCCAACCTCATCTGCTAAATAGATTTACCATAACATTCCCAGCAATGTTTGTGATCTGCAGGGCCAATGGGAGAACATTGAGCTCACACATGATTTGAAGAATGAACTTGGCATCCTTCAAGGTGTTTTCTAATAGGTACATTAAATGACGAGAGTCACTGCATAGGAAAGAATGAGACAGAAGTTATTAAAATACAGAAACACCGCATAGTGAGGCAAGAAAATATTCAAGTAAATGGAATACAATAAACTTTACGGTTGGGAGCACCTCAGCTCCAGAGAAGTTACTTTCCACAACTATATCTATTGTCATTTTTGTCAACATAAAAAAAGTGTGAACAAAGTCACAGCATATGCAGTATCTGGAGGAATCCTGTATACAAAATGAATTTACATTTGGGTTATTAGTATGAAAACTGACTGAAATAATGTGAAGTCAGTAACAGAAACAGTAGAGACTAAATGATGCCTCATTTTTGTATTTCCTCAATATTTATACCAATTTGAGCAAAACAAGTAATCCAGGGATGAAAAACAAAACTATGCAAATATAAAGACAATATACTCTTTATTCTCTATTAAAAAAAAAAGTAGGTACATCAATCACATTCTCTCAGAGAATAGGTTGCTATTAGAAATCCATTTGACTGATGGGGAGGGTCTAAAATTTTCCTAGCCATCAGGGACAATGTTTAATAAATCATTACTGCTGTACACTAAAAAGATCTCTGAAAGGGTCAGAGAGAATATCTGCCCCTCAGGGTCTTCTCTGGGTCTCTTTAAAAGTAGCATGAACCCTGGATAATTGTCACTGATCATTTCAAAGAAGATTCTCATCTTTTATACTTCTGATGGTACATGCTATTATTTTGCAGAGGAAACTCACAATCAGCTTCTATTATACAAAAGAAAGATGAATAAAGTAGATTTAATCTACACTACTGAGAAGACATAAATGATCACCTAATCACTGTAAAATGTTAAAAAAAAAAGGAAATAATGAGAACCTTCTCATACAAGAGAGGTTTGGGATGATGGGAGATAGAAGATGTAAAGGAAAGAGGAAGAGAGGTACATTTTCCAATCACTACAATGGCCTAAGTCATATATAGTTCCAAAATGCTGGTTAAGAGCACTACAGTGATGCTGTAGAAGTAATCTTCTATATCTCTCTAACTCTATATCCCAGTCTACATTCTATTATGTTCTACTTTAAACAATATAAAAGTCTAAATTTAAAAAATGGTTTCTATGGTATTAAAGCAAGCCAAAGTTGGAGATGTTTTAGGATATACCTGTACATATTTCGTATATTTTCTGGTGGAATTGTTTCCCTTTCTGTTCTTAGGATCTGATGAACTAATTCAGATAAATGGTAACTCTTACAACGAATCAACTCCTTTGCTGAAATTTCTACATCACAGATCATACGGCCACAGGCTGCATTCCTTTCTGCAAAGCCACCCCGGCCCTATACAAAAGAAAAGAATCAAATCTTACTCAAAGCAGACACTGAAAGCATCTCTTTAACATAGTTTGAGGAGGCAATAATAAGAAGTGTCAATGAGGCACAGAAGTGTTCATGATAATAGTACCTCCATAAAACTTCTTTAAAAATACCACTATTAAATGTCCTATAGATGTTTAAGGTAGATTATTCAAAACAACACAAAGAGAAATCTGGAAAACTACACTTGAATGCTAAGTACTAATAAAATTTTGGGACTGGATTGTAAGATTAATTTTATATAGACCAATTAAGGCCTATAAAAGGGTTTTATAGATTAGCAAAACATTAATGAGTGACAGACTACAACACACAAAGAGGATGTTCCCTGCAGACCCAGAATTGAAATAATATTATTTACCCTCCTCCTAAATACATACTAAAAAACTCCTTCCTCATTTCTATGGCCAAAAAGAAAAAATTTAGTTTCCAAAAGTTCCTACCAAAATCTCATCAGGGTACACCAAGCAATGAGAAGAGTGCTGTAGTGAAACAGAAAGAATGCTTCACTTGTCAACAGAAGACCTTGGTTAGAGTCCCAACTCCATCTCTTATTATCTGTGTGACTTTGGCAAGATTTTAACCTCTGTGGGTCTCTAAGTCTTATCAGTAAAAGGAGGAGGGTTAGATTACATTACCTTCAAGGTTCTTTCGAGTTCTAAATAAATCTCTGACCCCAGGATTCTAAGGATACTGTCTAAGCCATGTTATAGCATTAATGATAATTCCTAAAATTTGTATACTTTAAGGTTTACAAAATACTTGTTTCACCTTGAATGAACTGATTTTCATGATAACTTTCTAAGGCAGATACTGTAAGTTATCTCAATTTACAAAGAAACTAAGGCTCAGAGAACCTTAATTTGCTCAAGGTTACATAGCTAGTAAATATCAGGGGTAATATTCAAACCAAGGTCTCTCCCATTCTTTGTATAGAGAGGTAGAAAATACTATGTGTGCATAAAGAATGAGAGGAAGAAGGGGAACAGCTAAGTGGCAGTTCACTCTACCAGGAATGGAGATAGGAGACCCTGAGCTCAAATCTGTCCTCAAGATGTTTCCCAGCTGAGTGACCCAGGCAAGTTGCTTAATCCCAATTGCCCAGCACTTACTGCTTTACTGCTTTTGGAACCAATACTTAGTGTTGATTCTAAGACAGAAAGTTTAAGAATTATTAAAAAAAATGAGAGAAAGAGACACACAAGAGAGAGGTTATGAACTTTAAGGGAAAACTAACAAAAGAAAAATGAAGGTAGAGAAACTGAGAAACATTTAGGCCAAAATATATTAATAACTAGCACTAACATAAATTAGTTGTTATATGTCCAAAAATAAATTCTGATTAGTCCCCCAAAAGAGCCACATATAAGTAACTTCATTCTACAAAAGCATTTTAGATACAAATTTATCTATGTCCATGATTGCTAGAGTGGTGGCAGAAGTAAGTACTAACAATGGGCATGAAGAAATCCACATAATGGAATAAGACCAAAAATGTCTGTGTCAACATGTCACCATGAAAGTGCCTTATGCTGATTTATAGACCCACAACTTTAGGGACGACCCCCAGATATCTTCCTAATTCTTGTCATCATTGAACTGTAATGCCACACAGATACACTGTTTAGGTTTGCTGCTGCTGTAGTTCCCCTACTAACTTATGTAATCTAAAGATGTGTAGCTTTTACTAAGAAAATGCTGGTAGCTTTTAATCATCATTCACTATGCAAACATTTGTTAAGCATTTACTAGCCGCTAAACATAGTACTAACTGCTAGGAAGAAGATACATAAAGGAATTTAAGATAAGTTCCAGGCTCTCAAAAAGCTTATCCTCTAAAGTAAGGAACAAAGATGTATTATTAGAAAAATGGAAGTGTATACATAATATTATCTATACACAGGAATTTTAGTTACATTCAGATACACTGTCTACTACAAGAAACATCAAGATTTTATCATCCTAATTAAGCAAATAATGAAATAAACAATTGTTTTAATTACCCCCAGCTTTGGCATGATGGATCTCTTTAGGCGACCTATCTTAGACCAATGAGGAACTTTGCACACATTAATTCTCTGTAGAAGAATTTCCAGATCAAATCCATAAATATTATGACCCTAGCCAGAAAAAAGAAACAGCAGAGAAGGTTATAACAAATGCAAATTAAAGGACTTATCTTCATATGCATAGAATTTCTTTGCCCTTTCTTTTTTTGGTCTTTAATTGATGGCATCATGAGCCTACCTCCGATTGGAAGTCCTTTCTTCTTCAGGAATTTATTCATCAGCAGCATTCATTAGCCTTGACATTAACAAGACTGCTCGGGTAGATTGCTGGAATAAACTTTATTTCACCCTAATTGATGTTAGGTTCATATGATGTCTTTTAATTTGCAGTCTCATGCTTCACAGTCAGAGAGGGAGATGTAAATGTGAATAGCCCATATGCTTCTTTATTTAATCAGTAAAAGGTGTGTTCAAATAATTTCACTTGAAACTAAAAGTACACACTAAGTCAGTTGCAAAATACTCCATGTTAAGATTTCGCAGAAAAGCTACATCTACTATCTTCTTATAGAAGAATTCAAACATTGCTTATTTAGACCCTTAATCAAAATGTCACAAAGCAATTTTACAGACTACCTAAACAGCTTAGAGATGACATTTTCTGAAGACAAAGGAAACAAACCTGTATTTATTTGGGGAGTGGGAGGTGGGAACATCAAGTAGAGAACTAAAGTATTAAGAATCATAAAGGTAAACTTCCACTATGCAAAGTCCTGGGACCAGTAAGCCTAGTATTTGAAAAAAAGTTAAAGCAGTCCTAAAAGAACCAGATAAATAGGGAGATTACTTTAAATAAATAAATAAGAACATCATTATAGCAACTATATTTCTGCTGGCCACTGCTCAATCACTTCCCAATTTATGCTTTACCCATTTCAGGATTCTAGCCTCAAGCCTTCACACCAGAATGGCTCTCACGCCCACAAAGGAGGTCAGGAATTGTTCATTTGCTGCTTGGATACTATTATTAGTTTGCTGCTTAAGATGCTATTCTATGGCATTAGGGAGCCAATCATAACCCAAAGATATGGAGGCTGCAATCAAAGCGCAGATTAGAGACTCCTAAATGTGGGCTATAGGAGATACTAAAACTAGAGTGGGGAGATACAGACAAGATTTTCCTATAATTCCATGATGGGTCCTAAAACATTTCGGAGGTATCTCAGATTCATGTGTGGCAATGGTTCAAAATTCCTAGTCAGATTCTCTACCTACTACTATCAAACAATCTATTAAATCTCCTATTTAATTGCAAACATGAAAAGAGGGGGGAAAATGGAAAAAATTTTCCCAAGCTATAGCCTATCTCAATCATTGATTGAGCAAGTGGCACAGTGAACACAGCATTGAGCCTGAAATCAAGAAGACCTGATTTCAAATACAGTCAGACACTTGCTAGCTGTATGACCCTGAGCAAGTCACTTACCCTCTGCCTCCATTTCCTCAACCGTAAAAGTGAGATAATAAAGGGCCTACCTTTTAACAGAGTTGTTGCAAGGATCAAATGAGATATTTGTAAAACTGCTTAGCCCAATTCCTGGCATTTAAAAGTATTCTCTTCCTTTCATATAGATGAAAAACTATTTCAGTACAATAAATATTTATTAATTGCTAAGAATACAAATATTCTCTGGCCTCAGAAGTTTACATTCTTGGGGATGGGGGGAGGGCATATATAAAAAAAAAGAAAAGCATGAGGAAAACTGAAAATGAAGAGAACACTACTGACTGAGGAATCAAGAAAGGGTTCCTGGGGCATAAGTGGCACCTTAGAAAAGGACAAAGATTTGGGGAGGCTGTAATGGGGATTGGTTTCTAGTTGTGGAAATGACACAGTGGTGATATGGATTACCAAATCGAAAAATAGCTAGTAATCCAGCTTGGCTGGGAGAAAGAGTTCAAGAAGAGAAAGAAAAGCTTTGTAAATGTCTGCTATTAATGAAAGACCTTTGGGAGATACTGGGAAGAGCACCACGTGTGGAGCCAAAACATCTGGGTTCAAATCCTGATGCTTCCACTGCCTATGTGACCTTAGACAAGTCATACCAACTTTGTAGGTCCCAATTTCTTCATCTATAAAATGAGATTGGATGTGATGGCTAAGATTCTTTCTAGCTCCGATTCTATGATCTTCTGAACCCATAAGGCTGGAAAGGTCGATGTCAAACAGATTGGGATAGGTTTATATAGGCAAATAGGGAGCTGCCACTAAAGATTTTTAAGTGAGGCAATGACAAGCTCATACTTGTGCAAGATTTTGGTCACTGCAGAAGATGGAATGGAGTGGGGGAGAGAATGGAAAGAGGAAAGCTAACAGTCTTCTAATTAGAAGACTAAGACATTCATCTAGAGGGAAGGGAAGGGATGTGGGTCAGAACTAATGGCAGATTGTTTGAAGGAAAGGAAAAGAATGGATGTGAGAGCTGTGGTATAGAGAGCATCCACCAATTCACTGGATATAGGAGGAGAGAAAAAAAGTCAGGAAGATCCATGGTGGCAAACCTATAGCACATTGCCAGAGACAGCATACAGAGAACTTTCTCTGAGCACGTATGCCAAGGACCCAGTGTGCCTATCCCTGCCGCACAGAGTTCGCCAGAGTTCCTAACTAGAAAGCCAGAGGGAGGCACAGCTGAGCTGCTCCCCTCCCCCTTTCCCCATGCCTGACTACATTATCCGCCTCCCTCCCTGCCCAACAATCCAGTGGGAGTGCTTCCTCCCTCCTCTGGGTGGAGGAAGTGGGGGGGGGGGGTTGGAGTGGGGTGTACCCAGCACTCAGTGGGGGGCAGAGCACAGAATGTAGTGGGAAGGGTGTGGACACTGCATGTAGTTTGAGGGTGGGGCAGGGGCTGGGCCTGGAGCTCCAACTCTAAAGCGTTCGCCATCACTACTCTGGATTATAAATGTGGGTACCTGGGAAAATGGTGGTAACCCGAATAGAAAAAGGGAAGAATGGGGTGCAGGCAGACTTAGAAGGAAAGAAGAGTTCTACATAAAATAAGTTCAATTATAGAGAAACCTCCAAGAAATCTAGAAAGGAAAATCTAACGGAAAGTTAATGACAAAAGTTTAAGTAAAAAGAGGGATGGGAGCCATGCCTGTGATTTTAATGGTATGAAGAATGGAAGGTAGCTAGGTGGCTGAGAGGATTGAGAGCCAGACCTAGAGACAGACAGTAAGGGTTTAAAAAAAAAAAAAAGCTGCCTAGAGAACACTGAGAAGGTAAATGATCTGTCCTGAATAACAGGGAATCAAAGGACAAACTTGAGTCCAGATTTTCCAGGTTTCAAGGCTGACTCTGTTCACTGCACTTTTACGCTGCTTACCCAAAAGATTAGAAATAGTAATGCAGGAAAACGTAACACAGATTTCTACTGTAGGTATTAAATCACACTTCTGAGGCAGACAACAGTTATACAGGATTATTTGTAGTGACATACACCTAATTTAAGCATGCCATCACATCAAATGTATTAAAAACTTTTGCCTCTGTCTACAGAAAGATGTCTTAAGTTGAATTTTCCCAGTTTGGAACAGTAATTCATAAAGGCCAAGAGTGTTTTTTATTTTATTCCAGGACTGTACCATTCAATGAGAGGAAACAAACAAACTCATACAAGTTAAAAGAACTAAAGTCTGCACAAAAACCTAGAAACAATCAGTTTTCTATGATAAAGTCAAACAAAATACACTCACCACAATGACATCTGGGTCAATTTTGTGAACTTTTGCCAAGAAAAAGCCCAGCAATGTTCTCTCTGTTGCAGCAATCTCAATATTCACATTCTGAGACAGAACAGACAATTGTCACTCTCATTTCCTTGAAAGAGCATCAAGTTTGGGCATATCTCAGATTTTTAGGGTTAAAACAGGTTGTGGCAAATTATTCCATTTGAAAGCATACTCTCCCTGATGGTGTAAAATCCCTCTGTAACCCATTTATTTGTAATCTTGTGACAAGACAAAGAGTGTAAACAGTGAGTACTCAAGTATAGGAGAACCTCAACCACCTATCCACATGGGCATTTCCCTGTAGAATTATAAGTGGTGATTAAGATTTAATTATATGTGAGTATATATGTGTGTGTGTGTGTGTGTGTGTGTGTGTGTGTGTGTGTGTGTGTGTGTGTGTGTGTGTGTGTGTGTGTGTGTGTATACAACCCTTTCTCCCTAAGGTTATGAATTAACCCCAAAGGAAGTTCAAAAAAAGAGTAAACCAAAATGTAGTTTCATTCAAACTTTAATGCTTCATGAAAATTTTATGCAGAAAAGCATAAAGGTGTTTTCCTCACTTGACAGATAAGGAAACCTAAGAGTCTGATAGGTTAAGGAAGATGCCCATGACAAGACAGCTAATAAGTGTCATGGTTAATTAAGTGGTTCAGTGGATAGTCAGATCTGGAGATAGGAGGTCTTGCCTTCAAATTTGGCCTCAGATGCTTCCTAGCTCTGTGACACTGGGAAAGTCACTTAATCTCAATTGCCAAGTCCTTACTGCTCTTCTGTCTTAGAATCAACTTGATTCTAAGACAGAAGGTAAGGGTTTAAAATAAATGAATGTGTCAGAGGTAAAATTTTATCCTAGGACATCCTGACTCCATCTAATACTCAATAGGCTTCACTACAGTCAGTGATGCAAGTTACCATCTTATAAACAATACATGAAAATAACTTGAAGTTTATTAAATATAAAGAAAAATATTCTCAGACACAAGATCTCAAAATATTTATTAATGTAAATTTAACAAGAACTCTAATTAGCAAAAAACTATGGATGTTTAGAAGCAATTGCCTTTAATAAAGATCCTACAATTAGCCTTTAATAAAGATCCTACAATTAACAGAGGCACACTCAGCTCAGTTAACTGAAACACTTCAATTAGTTTATACCATTAGCATGAGTTTTCCTATCTAACATGACTAACATAGGATGTTCAGTAAATATTAGTAAAAGGTGAAAAAATAAACACAAACCTCTAACTTGTGATTAAACTTTGTGTCTAAACCACTAGGGTAGAGTTTACTGAAAACTGGACAGTATTATCTCATCCAAACTTTCCACTAAAATTCCTTTACAATCCCCCTAATATTCCAACCTTGGCTTCCTTTGGGCCCAAAATGACACCAACTACTTTAACAATGGAAAAAGAAATCGAAATACACTTTTCATTGTGAAATTAGACATCTAAAGGTGGCTTTAAGTATAGGTCAGTTTGCTAATACAGTGCAAAATAGTTTCTTCCCAAGCCTGGAAATCCATATGCTGTGTTCTATATTAAGTTTCTAATGTATTTTTAATGTCACAAATCCCACCTTCAACATTAACTAGCTGTCTAACTCTGTGCAAGTCATTTAGCTAAGTTACAAACATCTGGTGAAGGAAATTTGAGCATTATGAGTTCCCTACACTGATGAAATTACTGATTCCTCACATATTTGCATAATGCCAGAAAGTTACATAGCAAAGAACAATTTTATAGTTTCAAATATAACCTATTTCAACTGCTCCCAAATATGACCCTTTTCCCCATTTCCAGAACAGCAGAATTCAAATACTAAATAAGTTCTTTACCTTTTTATTAATAACTTCTTTAAAATCATACGGGAAGATACAGTCATTTGGTTTGGACACAACTAAGCAGAGAAAAAGAAAAACAACAGCCATCTTAATTGCAATAAAAGAACAAGAAAAAATAAGGATAGTTGTACATAAAGTTATACTATAAACTAATCAAATCAGGTGTTTCAATTTAAACCATCAAAATTCCTGAAAAGTAAGGTGGTATCTAGAAGATGAGATGGTGACCAGATCCAATGCAAAAGGTTTTTGGATGGTAACAAATTATATTTATGTTTACACTTTTCCTCACAATCATCCTGTGAGGTATAGAGATCTTAAAGGTAAGCCAAACATGGGACCCTAAGTCCTCATAATTATCAAAACTATCCTATAGAATTTTTAACAGTCATTCAGGGAGGAATGGAAGAAATAGTAAAGTTTCAATCAAAATACAATACTCCCATGACTTCAACAAGCAACAGAAAATTGATGTATGTAGTCCAACCACACTGAAAAGAGAAGCATCAAGGACCTAAAGAGGTTAATTTAATTTACCTCTCCCAGAACACAGAGAGACAAAAAAGTAGTCAAACATTTTCATAAATGCTGCTACCATCATTGTTCTTCTGATATTTTCAGAAAGTGAAGTAAATTGAATGCTGGTCTTAAAAGCCAGGAATACTGGGTTCAAAGCCTGCTGCTCACACTTAGTAACTGTGTGGTACTGGACAAATTACTTAAACTCTTAATATCAGCTTCCTTCTAAAAGAGGAAAATAACATCTGCAACCCTTATTTCAATGAGGAAAGTGCTTTACAAAATTTAAATGTAAAAATATAAGTTGTTGCTCTTGCTATTATTGTTACTGTTGTTAAGATTATCCTATACCAACCAGTAAAGCCTTATACTCACTATTGGCCCTCACACACCTTTTTTCTGCCCATTTGATGGGGGTTTTAGGGCCTCTTCTAATATCAAACCAAGGGGCCAGATAAAGGATATGGCCCCAATGTAATCACACATTCTGGACAAAGAAACCAAGATGGTAAGAACTTATACAAGCTGATGACCAACATTCTAGTGCTCACCATTGCACCAGAAGAATCTATACATAATGAGCAATTAATTCAAGCAAGAGCAATACTGGATTGGAATCCTCCTAGGGATTAACATACATTACACTTTCTGAGATATGTTTACACATTAGCAATTTCATGTATCCCACAATCAAGCTGTAATTTAAGTTTACATTCCCTTCCCCCACCTAAAACATGAATGATCATTTATACTCTTCAGCACCTGTTTCTTTCTATGTCTCTTCCTGGCTTTACCCTCTGAAGCCCTTTTGGGTGTAACTAACCTTGGGATTTCCAAAAGATCCAATGTAGTGGTTCAATTCAATTTGGTAAATATTTATGGATGCCTCCTATATGCCCTTGCACATTAAGGATACAAAAATGATATAGGAATCCCTGTCTACAAGGGACTCATAATCTAGTGAGATGGTTCATTAGGACCTGGCTCTTCTAAAAAAAGGAATCTCAGACTACAAATGTTACATCCAAAAAACTGCCAGTTTTCAACACTGAGTGAACTTCTTTCACAAAGCTCAGCAATTGAAGCAGAATAGATTTTTTTTTTAATCTAGATTCCTGTTGCTACAGCCCGAGGATAAAAAAAGGGAAGTTGAAATCAAATCTTAACAAATCAGTCAAATAAATACCTACCGCAGAAGTGTGACTGAAAAGGAGGCTGGGGTGCTGCTTTATCCAAAGGAAAACTGTGATGGATCAAAGCTGCCAAAGCAATAACCTGTAACAGAAAACCACAACCAGGAAAACTATTTAAGAAAACAATCACACTGTAGTGCACCTGAACTGCTAATTGTTACCTTTTCCTATGTATACTTTATTCCAATACCCAGTTGGCTATTCTCTGTACTCAGACTAACCATGTTAATAGCTACCTAAGAGTAAAGCAATTCATTAGTATATATTTTTAAATGCTACATCTCAAAGCATTAGGAATTTATTTCCAAAAGCTATCATTTTTTTTTCATTTCTACACCTGCCAAAGTTATTTTATGTTCCAGATATGAGTTCAGAAACACTGACCTTGAACTCCATTTCCTTCCCAAAAGGGAAACCATTTTCACTTGCTGAAAATTTCTACAATCACAGGTAACTATCACCTCTATAATAAAGTATAAAACTTGATCCATGCTATTTATTCACCTCATTCTGATGAGTCTTTGCATTCTGCATCGTCTTCAAGCTGAACGACATGATCACAAGGGGCGGGGGAGCAATATCTTTAACAACATTCACCAAGTCGGGTTTTAAAGCCATTGCCTCCACTTTACACCAACTGATTGGTTGATTCAAGAGCTCTAAGAAAGAATGGATTAAAAAAACCCAATAGCTATTTACAGAAGAACTCTCCTCATCAGAATGGATCAGTGGTAAATTATTTTTCAAACCTGTCTCCTAATATGCATAACTTTCCTAAAGAATAAAGCTTCATTCACAGTTATCGACACTCAAAATAGTCATATATCTTCTGGCACCCAGTTGTTCTAAAGATCAACTATTATTTATAATTTGCCAACTAGCTTATAGCACCATGCTAAGCACATAGCAGATGCTCACAACATGTTTATTCACTAACTGCTGATTGACCAACCATCCACAGAACACTAAATATGTCATCATCATCCAATGATTTTACTGTGTACCACTCCCAACAAAGCTGAAATAGCATTGAGTATTCAATAATTATCTAAATTTCCTAATGAAGAAAAACATTAAATGAAGAAATGCATTTGGTTTTTTCTTTCAACTGCAAATTTCAGACATGTTTGTCTAATAACAATTTAAGAGTCTTATAACCTTGTCATTTCAAAAGGAACTTATTTGTGAAAATTCCTCGTGATACACACACTAAGTTAATCTTGCGAAGTTGAAATAATAAAATAACCAATAAGTAAATGAGATAGCTCCAAAGATTCTTAACTGTTAGAGATAGTTTAACATAAATCCTGGCTAAAGGAGAAAGATAAATCAGAATCAACCTTTAAAGTTCCCTTCAGGCCTAATGATCCATTTTGCTTTGGACTTCTTTACTTTGGCACCTTTGATTAGCTAGTAACCAAAGAAATTTAATCAAGTATTTAAGAGAAGTCTAGAACACAACATATGAAATCAAAGATTTACATACTTTTTAAAATGTTGAAATATAAGCATTGGATTATGTCTGCTGACTCCTTCAAATAATAGAAGAAATAGTAATTTTACAGCACTACCAAAAGCCATCCAGCTATGACACACAAGAAGTGCAGTGAACTGGACAAAGTACTTGAAAAGAATCTTAGAGAAACAATTTCTATACTTATTTCACTCTTAAAGTGACATAAATTATAGGCACCAACTGTTTGTCAACATGCCTTAAAACCTGCTTCATCAAAAAATACTGAAAACCTGAAGTGAATGGATTTCCATAAGTATTTCTTTTTAAAGCTCTGAATTCTACTAAATTCTACATGAAAATTATTCCTTACGTGGATTTTTTATTTCCAGCCAGCAAGGGCCTTTGATCCTCCTGTTCATCAAGAAAAGTTCCAAACTAGATGTATTGGTCCCAAATACATGAGAAAATGTCTCTCCTTTCAAATCCTGAGGAAGTTGTGGTAGTTCAGCCTTTTAAAAAATTATCAAAACAAAAAGTAACAAAATTACACACACATTCTATAATATTCATATGTAATAAACAGAAGTCACCTTGTGGAGCACATGAAATGCTTTGAGTAACTTAAAACGCAAATGGTCACATTTCACTTGTTTTCTCAGAGACAAAACAGTGTTCTTTAAGATGTTTCTTAGGAAACATAAGAATAGCCTAGGAGATCTTTCAAAGAGGTGGATTCTGACCTGACTTAAAAAGGCCTTATTACTTAGGGACAGACAAATACTACTTCATCGGGATAAAAGAAGTAGCAAAAAGGCAATGCAAATGTTAAATCCTATTCAATACATTTGCATTATATGCCCTTCCCTTGGTATTGTTAAGAAACATTTTTATCAGTTTTCACAGTTCAAATCACAAGATCAAAAGCAACAGAGTGGTGTAAAGACACAGCTAATTAACATCCTGTAGACATGACCCTGCTACTCAATGAAGCAGCGATAGCTGCACCAAGGTGACAGTGCTATAGTTCACCTTTCGCATGTACTACCACTACTCACAATGGACACTTAAAACAGATTATTAATCTCAACTGTAAAAAGACCACAAAATCTACTTAATATATTATACTCATATTTATTGATACATATGGTTTGAAGCATTTCTCCCTAATAATTTTGTCATCAATATGAAGACGTAGCTTTGGAAGTTAAAGGCTTTTTAAAAAGACTACTATCACGAATTAAATTAACTTTCTCTATTTTTATCATTTTTTACAAAGAGGTTTACTTCAGTGAACTCTGACCTTCCTGGGAAAAAAATTATGTGAAAGCCAAATGAAAGTTCAAAGACAGGGAAGGGGAAGAAAAAATTTCTATTCTAAGAAAATCTCTTTCCTTACTCACCGAGTACCTAACTTCCAAGTATTCAGATTTTTCTGGAACATCCGGGATCTCAAAAGCATAGTTCTTTTCAACTTTCTAAAACAATAAAGGAGTCTCTGTAAAATATTTTTCTAAACAGACTAATTTATACAGTTAACAATATAGAAGAGTACAAGTCAAAAAAGCAAGACCATTCTTTCCTACTTCAACTATTACAAAAACATGGAATACATTTTAAGTGATCAATAAAATGTTAAATGGGTTTGTCAGTGCCACCACAAATTTTTAAAAATTCGTACCTCATGTCTTAGAATTGAAATTGATTCTAAGGCAAAACAATGGCAACTAAGTTAAGTGATTTGCCCAGGATCACAAAGCTAGTGTCAACATCACAAATTTGACAAACATTTTTTAATATGTTTGTAGGATTTAGAACCAAAACCGGCCTCATAGTAGGGAAGCTCTGATTCAGTGGATTGAGAGCCAGGCCTAGAGATGGATGGTTCTGGGTTCAAATATGGCCTCAGATACTTTTTGGTTGTGTGACCCTGGGGCAAGTCACTTAACTACAATTGCCTCACCCTTACTACTCTTATTTTTGTCTTGGAACCAATACACAGTACTGGCTCTAATAAAAAAGGTAAGGGTTTGTTTTTTAAAAAGAAAAAGCGGCCTTAGATAGCATATAAGCCAAACCCCTGATTTTACTCAAATAACAAAGTGGTCTGTGATATTATCAGTCCTGAACAATCCTGATTTGGAAACTTGCTCCATCAACAAAAAAGCAAAATCTAAGTGCTGTAATAATTATTGCCAAACTATAATAATTAAAATTGTGAGGCTGATATAACTTCATTAAGTCAAAAAATAGGAATAGTAAAGAGAGGGGAAGATAGGAGAGATAGAGAGCTACTTAACTTTCTAATCTATTGGCCACCATGATGGGTCTGTAGCTAAACTCTGACAAGGGTTCCTTCAGTTCTCCATGCTTCAGCCAGAGGACCCAGACAGGCTCCTAGACTGACCTTACAAGCTCTTTTCTTCAACCTCTAACTCTCACTTATTACAAGTTAGGAACCAACCATAGTGTTTTGCCTGGGCCGCCCAGGGGGGCAGTGCCTGAGGAATCAGTTTCTGTCTCTGCTGGTTCCTTGGTTCTTTAACTTCCTTTCACTGAGGGCTTATCTATACCTGAATTTACTTAGTGATCTTTGACCTCCAGGTCACTGAGAGATTATGTTAAAAAAGCAACATGATGGAAAGAGAAATTTGCTTCTGACAATGCTTAACAGATAAATCCTTCAGGGAGTTGTCGGAAGTACAGAGAAATGACACAATTTCTTCAAGGTCAGTTCAATGTCTGAGAAGCTAGGATTCTCTAGGTCTAAGGTCATCACTCCATCCACTATATCACTCTACTCAACAGCCTCATTTTACAACTGAGTAAAATGTGGTCCAGAGAAGTTCGGGACTTGCCCAAGGGCACGCTAATAGATTCAAATCCAGGTCCTCTAACTTCAAATTCTGGGCCTTTTTCAAAATATTAAGTGAACTAAATTATCTGCTCTGTAATTAAAACCCTATTCCCACAAAAGATGAAAATTCTCACAAACATATACATATATTATATTTATTATATATATATATATTATATTTCCGTGTTTGATTAGTTGAAAGTTCTTTATCCTTACTCTCTCAGTATTAACTACATCATGTACGTTAGTATCATCGGCTACTGTGATGACTGGACAATAATCCCAGAGGGGATAGTTATAGGTATTAATTCAAGAACTAGAGAGTGAATTCCTTAAAGAAAATATATACCATTCTAACAAAAAAATTTGATATTCTTTGAGGAGTCTTACTTTGTGACGACTTCTTAAGCATAACATCTGTCCTAAGTCTTGATATTCGTCAGCTCAGGAGGCAACCAATGTGAGATTATAAAAAAGGAAAGCAAAGACTTCTATTCCAGAAAGAAGGCAAAAGAATTGTTTTTGGGAAACAAGCAATTAGTTCACTTTGTTGAGTTAGCATGTCTTTTGTTTTCCAAATAGATAAGTATGACAAGGAGATGGAAAATAGTATTTTTGCCAGTCTCTAAAATGGTATACCTATATATTTTCTTCTACTTAAAAGACCTTTATTAATATTAATATCTGCTGAATGAATAAATTACTAATACATCTGAAGAAAATCTGTCACCAAATACAAACCCTGGACTTGAACTTCATAATCTTATATTTTGTTGCAGTCTTTTCATCAAATTCTTGATAAACATCTTTCATTGTAACTGGATTCCCCTTCTTTTCTCCAGTAGCTAGATCTATTCGCTGTTCTCCCCCAAAAGAAAAAAAAAGGAGAAAAAATATATGTGTAAGAAATTCAATCAGCAAGATTCAAGTTTTTAGATTCATTCATTCAGCCTTTCCCATAGCCTGACAGAGAATTCCAAAAGCCTGCAAAAACCTTTTCCAGCTCTATCAACTGCATTAATCCAGGATTTAGACTCTAAGAGGAACTTTGAAATGATCTAATCTGACATCCTCACATATGCCATTCTTGGTACTCAGATTCCTAAAAGAAAAAGTCCAATAAATCAAAAAATATTTACTAAGTACATATTATGTGCCTGGTATAAACACAATGGCAATACAAGGACAAAAATGAAACAATCTCTGCCTTTGAGGAGTTTACAGTCAATCAGGTAATACATGTATGTAAATAAGAATACACAAAAATACATACATAATAAATACAAGGTAATGGGGTGGAGTTTAACAGGTAGAGGAGGCAACAAACCTTCAAGTAGTAGGTATCATCTGAATAAAATTGAGGAGAACAAGGAATTACTCCTTAATTAGGAATCATAACCTCCTCTCCCCATTCACAAAATGGAGCATGTCATGAACACATACAAAGAAATAATCTTAATCATTATTGTCATTGATCCCTTTGTTAGTCTAATACATATTCCTCAGAATAATGTTGCATAAAATATTTAGAATTATAAAGGAAACGAATTACACAGAACAGTTATCAAATATTTTTAAATATATTGATACAATGGCAAAGAATTAGAAATTGAGGGAATGTTCATCAATTAGGAAATGGCTAAGCAAATTGTGGTGCATGATAAGCAAGATGATTTCAGAAAAAGCTCCAAAGATCTGCAAAAACTGATGCAGAGTGTAATAAACAGAACTGCAAGAACATTATACACAGTAACAGCAATACTATATAAGATGATCAACTGTGAAAATCTTGCTACTCTCAGCAATGCAATGATCTGGGACAATTCTGAAGGACTGAAGGACTCATGGCAAGGAATGCTATCCACCTCCAGAAAAAGAACTGTCAGAGTGAGAGGGATGTGGATCAAAGCAGAGTAAACTTCATATCAGTGAATTTGCAGTTTTACTTCGGGTTTTGGTGTTATATGAGGGTGCTTTTGCAACAATGACCAATATAGAAGTGAGGTTTGCATGACAATTCATGTATAGCCTAGATCAAATTGCTTGCCATTCCCGGGTGCAGGAAGGGAAGGAAGGAAGGGAGATGGTTTGGATCTTAGAATTTTAGAAACTATATATTGAAAAATTATTATTACAATGTAAATAGGAAAATAAACTCTTTAAACTTAATATACGTATACATATACATATTTATATTCATGCATCCCAAGTACTGAACCCTAAAGTTTTAGAGGATTTCAAAGGACTATAGATGGAGAAAAAGAATCTGATTCCTGACACCACAGGAAGAGCAAATGAGGGTACTTTTTTCCTAAATGGCATGGAAGGTATTTGTTGCTAGCAGCAAAGTCAGTTTGGGCTGAATAATAAGCTATGTCTCCAAGTGGTGAATTCTCAATTACTTATGAAAATGGAAGAGACATTATAAGTGAATTAAAATCCAAAAATTTTAGATTATTAGTTTCATCTAATTATACCACCAAATCATCTAACAAAAAGACTAACAAAATACACTGGATTTCTTGTCATTTTCTCTACTGTACCTAAACTAGTGATGAGGCAGCTAGCAAGCACAGCATTCATTATTAAGAAAGAAGTAAAAGAAATACCAAGATTACAGAGAGGTCTTTTAAACAGAATTGGCAACTCCTGAATGGGTAAGTTATACATAAAGTTTAAGAAACTGGTAGTGAAGAGGCACCCTATATAATCAAAGAACTGGAAACAACCTCAGAGCTCATGTAGCCTGTCATTATGCATATGAGGAGACTGAGGCTCAAAGAGTTTAAATGACTTACCCAGGATCACACAGCTAGAGCTTGGACTGTAATTCAGATTTCCTAACTGCCAGTGTAATTCTCTATTCTATGGCACTATATAATGCTACTGTAGGAAAAATAAAGATTACAGGAAGAGATATTGAAAGTGTGGAAGAGCTAGAATGCACAAATACTTAAAAACAGAAAAATCAAAAGCCAATTAGGAATTAGCTCACCACTTCACGGGGCAGGAGATGGAGAGTTCGCTCAATGTTTTTTACCATGACACAACAGCTTACATGTGTCTCTGCTGATTCAATCCAAACTTTTCCAAACAGAAATACCACACCTTAAGGGACAAGGAGAAACCAAAAAGAAAATTTCATGTCTGTTGTTATCAAGTTCATAATAATAAAGGAAAATTAACATTGTGATGTTTTTATCATACAAATTTTAATTTTAAGAGAAGATAACTTATATCACAATGTGCTTCAAATCATGTAATAACAATCCATTTTATGAGTTTTACTTTATTTCAAGTGTCCACCCACTCCCACCCTATGTAATAGTAAAGACTTACCTGACCAGTTATCAGAAAGTATATTTTTACAATGCTTATTTCTCTTTCTTTTAATTGAACTTGACACAGTTCAGTAACCAACCTGGCAGTATATTTTTTGACAACTCATACACCTCCTTGCTTTGAAAGACACAGCTTCAAGATCCTAAATAACATATATTATGTGCTAAAAGTAACAACGCCTATCCCAGGTGCTACATCATTGCTCAGAAAAAAATTCCAAAGACAAGCAGATTCCAAAGAGTCATCTGTCAACTTCATAGAGTATCTCTCTGCAAGCTTCCAGACCCTCTGAATAATTCAAACAGAAGTGACACCAGGAACTTATCAAGTAAACTTATTTGTGATACAAAAAGAACTTGGGCACAAGTGAACATGTAGGAAGAATCATTCTAAAACTTCCCCAAACATTGAAAATATTGTGTAGGTGACAAAGATCACTCAAGAAGATTCTGGAAAAACTCAGCACATCTGTATTTCATGTACAGAAAAACGAACCAATAATTGTATTGTTGGGAATATATCTGGAAAGTTATCATAATATATCCATTCCAAAGTTTTCACAGCCACATTATATGTAACTAACAAAATCTTGGAAGCACCCAAAATGTCCAATAATATGGAAATGGTTTTAAAAAGCTTCAGTATATGAAAGTAATAAAGTGCTATAATGCAATTGAAACCAAAAAGTATGGGGAAATACAAAGATATCTGAAAAAGACATTGTAAAATAATGCAAAGCAAGAAGGAAAAAACCTCAAGTTGAAGGGAATACGTGTTAACAACAATCACACAGGAGGACAACTGAATGAGAACAAATGGACAAACAATCCAATGGAGGCTTAGAAATGCTGACTAAAAAACTACCATGCTATTAATGTGCTGAAATGTATTCGTTCAGATATAATTACTAAGAAAGTTTAGTTGGTTGTGTTCATGTTAAGTTTTAGTGTAACAATTAATTTTTTTTTATTTTTAAAAATTAAAACTCTCAAGTACTTTCTACAGATAATTAAAAGCTCTAGGGATGGCAAGGAGGTGAAGGAAAGCAAATAATCGGGAAGGAAGCAGAAAGGGGATAGTAAAGTATGAGATAGCTGAGAAAAATGAAGTTTCACTTCTCAAAAGCTTTAAAAAATAGAAGAAAAAATACCAAGCAAAGGAAAATAAAATCCCTACAACCAGCTTCAAAAATTGAAACAGCTCATTTTACAGTCAAACTAATATCACACTTCACGCAAAGCATTTGACACTGTTTATGCCTCATTTGCCACAAAAAGATCATGGTAAACAAAGAGAATATTCCCCCCAAAGTTACTTGCTGAAACCAGGTGCAGTCAGGATTATTCAACCTTGAAAAAGTCATAATGAAGACAGGATATCTTCCCATATGCAAAGAGTAAAAATCTTTTCATAATTATGTAGCATTCAGCAACCACTGACTTACTTAGAAGCTCTAAGAGACTGAGAAACAATAGCAGGGTCTTTTGGAGTAGTTATTTTCTATTAGTGGCATTGATTTCACCAAGTGATCATTACCTGCTATCATGATGAAGCTGTTCAATCTCCTGAGATTAAAGAGGAAAAAAATTCTGTGGCAATCTCTTATTTAACCCCTTGCCATCAGAGTCCCAGAGAAAGAAATGCATAGAAAACTAAGTGAGAAGCAGCAGAGTGTAAGAAAGCACAGAATAGTAAGCCTTGTCTTCCTGCCTCTATAGTTCCCCCACCTCCAAGTCATACTTATGTGAGAACAATCTTTCTTGAGAATAGATCTGGCCACATCACATCCTTCCCTATTCCTGAATAACATTCAACCTCCTCTGCCTGGATTCAAGGTCCTCCACTCAATTTCTTCCTTCTGTTTCACCCTCCTCCTTTCCAAGCACCTCAGGGAAACAGGACTTCATCACAACCTCCCCTCCCTCAAAATGACTTGTCACTCCCACTGCCACACTTTGGCTCACACATTTCCCAATACTTTCAATGCCCTCTTTCTTCATCTTTACCAGCTGAACTCAGACTCATCCTTTAAAATCCAATCCAATGGCACCTCCTCTACAATTGATCCTCCTCCATATGCAGTCCATACACCTCTCCCCACTTGGTGTTATTCCCTCTCAGATCTACTACTCAAAGGCACTTATTTAAGTACTGTGTATTAATTGTGATGCCTTACCATCTATTGGACAATAAAAGTTCCTTGAGGGCAGGCACCATTTATTGAGAAAGTCTATTTTTTCTAGCACCAAAAACAGTTGGCTGCACACAACAGGCATTTAATACATGTTTTTCTAGTTCTGGATGGCCCACTTACTACATGGGAAATTCAACTTCATCTCTCTAAGTCATTTTTCTTCATCTGTAAAAGAATAGCATTGGACTAGATGACTTCCAATATTCCACTCTAGTCTATGATTCTAATCTAGACATACAAAGTACATAGACTATCACCAAGGGGAAAAAAGGAGTATTTTCTACTTTGAAAACTTGGCTCAAATGACATTATTTTGTTTTTTGCTCTTGAATACTATCCAATTTTTGGGGGAAAATTAGATTTACATCCATAAGCATGGCAAGCTAATTATTATATATAGTTTTTCTATTTAGTGTCTACAATGTCTTCATTCAGTGTCTCAATCTGAATTTCTAAAACCTGCCATTCCATACTTTTGTGCCCCTAAAGAAGCTCACAGATGCTTAGAGCTGGACAAGAATTTACAAATCATCTAGTCCAATCTCTTCGCTTTAAAGTTGAGGAAATTGAGGCCCAAAGGAAGGGATTTTTCCCAAGGTCACTCCTGCAGTTCTGTGACACAGCCAGGACTCACACCTACATCTTCTCAGGCTTCCCATGACCCTACCTGGCACTTCCAACTAGAATAGTACTTTGTGAAAAGAGAAAAAAGCAAAAAAGTAAAAATAGCAGGTTTATTTTCACCTAGTAAAAGAAAAAATATTTTTTACTTGAGTTTCATGAACTTGAGTCTTATCAGTAGCCATTAAGTAAACAATTCAAGAAGGTCTTTTTCACTGGGAACTGTCATGACTTTTATCAACCCAGTCCCCTCTACTAGCCCTTCTCTAACCATCTCTTCAAAATCACCACCAGTACATGCTTTCAAGTCTTAGACCTAATGGCAGCAATTACCACCGCATTTATTGCCCAAATAGCATTGAACTAAGTATAAATACAGAGAACTCATTTACAAATTCTTATTCAACAGTTGTTATCAGTCCATCTTCAACTGGTAGTTTGGAGGAAGTAAAAGAAGTGAGAAGAGAATTTATTCTTCACCTGACAAAAAAATGTCATCTTCCACAAGTAAACTAGATGAATATTTATTTATAAAGCTAATCTATTCTTTAACAAAGAAATTAACATGTTTGTTACTCAAGTGGTTCTCAGAAGTTTCTATATGAGCCAAAACATATATTTCTTTCAACTGTTTTTTCCAGTTACAGCCAACACCTTTGCAGATTACTGTTAGATTTAACCCTTAATCAGCTTAATCACTTGCTCTGTTGATATTCTATTTTGCAAACAGCTTTCAAAAAAAAAAACACAAACACTGCACCACCTTTCTTGTCCTAGAAATATGAGAGACAGCAGCTCTACCAAAACTGAAATTTTCCACTTGTTTCAGAAACTACAGAATCTCTATTTTCAGAGCAGATCATAGGGAAAGAAATAAGCAGTACACTCACCTGTAAAAAAACTTGAGTCAGAGGACCTAGGTTAAAATCTCCACTGAGCTACCTACTATATGTCAAGATATCTTCTAACAAATCATTTAAACTCCCTGGGCCTCAGTTTACATAAGTATAAAATGTAAAGAAGAAAAGAAGACTAGATAATCTCTAAGGTTCTTTTCCAGCTACAAATCCCATGAACCTATGAGTAACAGAAGGACAAAAATGGGGAACTAGATGGCTTTCCAGCTCTTTTGGACTCAGGAATTCATACATTTTCTTCCCTGTTTTGCCTGAAGTGAAATTTTAAAACACTGTTTTACATACAAAGTATATATGAAAATACTTTCCTAATATCCATGACTGCTGTATTTGTAATAGCAAAATAAAATAAAATTGAAACAACCTAAATATCCAACAATTGAAAAGCACTGATTAAATCGAGATATTAATATATTATAGTGCCAAAATAAATAAGAAGCATACAAAGAAAAATAGAAATAGTATGAAGTGATGCAGAGTGAAATCAGAAGAACCAAAATTATGTACATTAACTACAACTATATTTTTTTTAAAGAAAGAAAAAGGGAAGAAAAATAAGAACCAGCGAGGCCTGACTTTCAAGCAGTACCAGAAAGCAACAGAAGACAAAAATATTTTCGTGTGTTATTTGTTAATTCATTTTGTTCTAAGCTCACAAAAGCTGAGACTAGAATAAGATGTGATATCTTTATATTTATATTTATATATGTTTACTTGATTGTTTTGCTGACTTAAGTTTCTCATTTTTCTTTAAATAAAAACACAGAAAAACCAAATACAAATGATTTTTGAATCAACTCTTTGTATATTTTCATACTTCTGCACAGTTCCAAAAGTGCATACAATAGAGGACTATCTCTGCTTATTTACACTGCAAAGCTTTATGAAGTGCTGTCTTCTCAGTATCAAAATAACTATTTCTAGATGGTATTTCTAGAAAGAACTCTTTCCCAAAACAATGGAGTACCAATATAATTACCTGGTTGATTAAACTGATCTTCATAAGCATCCAACCAATAAAAGAGAAAGACCTGATCACCATCTGCCCCTTTTACCAGTGGAAGATGATTTGAATCTACTTGGATTTCTTGAGTTCGTAAACTACTTTCATCTTCCTGATCCATCTTGTCCCAGCAAGAAACATCTGGGAGAAAACTGTCTCTATAGAAGTTAACACAAAAACATAAATTTTATGTACAAGAGAATGATTAGACCTGAAACAGAGATGAAGTTTATTCCTAACCCATAGTTCTTACAAATGTGACGACTCAGGCTCCACATTTTTTTCCTGTTCCTTCTCTTCTTCTTGGGTCTTGATAGCTTTGGGGAGACTGTCAGCTTCCTCATCTTCCATAGGTTCATCAAAGTCTCCATCCTCAAAATCCATCAAACCGTCTTCTTCTTCCTCTTTTATCATCTCCTCTCCTAGAAGCATCAAACATTTATGTTGTGAAACCATGGATGGCAGTTATGAATCCTTACACATCATCAAAAATAGAAATATTATCCTATTTCTTACAAAACTACATTTTCATTTAAAAATGAATGTCTGAACTGGATTTCTAAAAAGCTACCTCATGATTCAAAATGCAAGTTTTCCAATTCTTTACATTTTAAACAACCAACGTGATACCTTCAGAAGCTTCTTCCTGTTGCATCATCACAGAAGCACAATTTACAACCTCACTGTGCAACTGTTCAATGTCCTTGTGCTTCTTTACATCACTAGGCTTGGCCATGTAATCAGCATGTTTAAGATCAACCAGAGTCACAGGAGATTCCCTTCTTGAAATGGGAACATCATTTTTTCCCAAAGGAGTTGCCTAAAAATATTAAAGAAAATGAAATCTTATATCTAGGCCCCATGACTACACAAATGACTCTCCTAAGCCACCAGGCATCAGTAAAATAAAAGAGAACCATTCCTATTTACAATATGTGACTATCTGCTTCATTGTCATTTCAGGCAAGTACACACACAGAAATACAATGGTGTAGAGGAATAAAAATTTTCTCATCTTTCAGTACCACGGTCAATGTAACTTAAATATAGTACTTATCCACAAATGTAGGGTATCACAAAATGTGCAAGAAAGAGGCATGCTCATGCACATGTTTCTGAGGTACAGGAAACAATATAATGAAAAGGGAGAAATATTGAAAATAAATAATCAAAAGGCAAGAACTCTACAGACAGAGAAAATAAATACAGAGGCATTTCTCTCATGAAGGAAAGAAATGGGAGTCTATTTGAGACATACTTTATTTACCTTGGGTATTTGCACAGAAAAGGGATTCAGTGAAGCTCCAGTGGGTCTTTTCTTCTTTAGCATCATTACAGGTGGTGGAGTTATCTGAGGTGTCTGAAAGGAAGGGTAAGACAGACTCATTGCCATGCATGGCTTATCACAAGACAGAAAAAAGTATGTTCCTCCACCCAATGAAGCCCAACAAATAATGCTTTTTTTTCTTCTCTCCTCCCCCCATACAACATATATGCTCATGCAACGTGGTTACTATAGCAACAGAACCATAGTGCCACTAGAAAACCGAAACAGACATCAAATCCACCCCATACCAATTATTTTTCTTAAAAATTAAACATTCTTTCCATCTGTCTTTCCAGGACACTGAGTTTAAGAAGACAGCACAGAACTGAGAGGAGACAAGGAAGGTGCTAGTGATTTCTATCAACAGCCATTAAGAAAGGAATCTGAGTCTGCAACAAGGACTCAGTCCTTAGCAGCTCTATTGTCAGTCACCAGCATTTGTAACTGACTTCTCCATCACTCCCTATCTAAGCCCAGGAAAAGCAAGTAGTTCATACCCGAAGGGGTTTCATATTGACAGGATTTAACCTATTTAAGGAACAATATATACTACTGCTACTGAATACAGGTGATGACTACTTTTACAGAATAGGCTCTTGTATATATTCTTACTCTCCTGAATAAACACCAACACACACTTAATTGGTACATAATCAGATAGTTGATCATTGCTGAAAACAACCCACTTACCATGGCATAGGTATGTGATCCAACTAAAGAGTGTTTTTTTAAAAATCCTTTTAAAAAGGCAAGTGGTAAACTATAGTATACAGAGCAGCAGTCAGGAAGATGTGAGTTCAAGCCCCAGATCTAGCACATATTCACTATGGGCAATATCCCAGTGCCCCAGATAACTCCCCAAGACTGTAAATTACAGAACAGTTATTGACCTGCACTGGTAAGGAAAAAAATTTTTTTTTATTTAAGGCTTTATTATCATTATTATTGAATCTCTTCTTCACTAGAGTTCACAAAAATAACTTACTGAAGAATTGAGATCCTGAAGAATGTCCCCTAGCAAATCATCCTTTGACAAATCAACAACTTTCTGGAAAATAAGAGCAAAAAAAATGATTAAGAACCTATGGCTTATCTGTTCTCACGAAAGGGCTGCATTCTTTGTATAAGGAATAGTTAAAGTCAACAGAGAGGTTTTAAGAAAAAAGATGAGAAAGCCTCAAACATGTAACTAATAATCAAGAGCATCAAGCTAACACATCTGTGGAGGGAGGACTTGACAGGTTAGCATTTGACTCCTTAATCTTTTCCTATTAACATTTGATCCACTTTCAGAGTTTTAAATATCACCTGCATATGTAAGAGCCCAATTCTGCACATCTTGACATGCTTCATTCTCATTCCAGGATCGCAAGTTGCGTAGAGTAAATGCACATCTGGATGGCCCTGTCACACCTGAAACGGAACTCATTTACACCCTATAAACTTTCATAGTCCTGACTGCAATGCTGCCTATAAGAAATGTTGCCTATAAGAAAAGAAATTCTGAATAGCCCAATTTGATGACTTACAAAGTTCATGAAAAACTCATTCTTTCAATAATATTTACTCAACATGTAGCTGCCCAACAGACTGTTTAATTAATTGGTACCAATAATAGAGAAAACAATCCAGAATTATGTGAGAAAGTTAATAAAAATGCTCATACCCTTCAACCCCCCTCTTAGCATTTATGTATCTCAGAATATAAAAAACAGAAAGTTACGGAAATACTCATAGCAGCACATCTGGTTCTAGAGACTAATGAGAAACAAAGCAGACACTCATCCATCCGTTGTGGAATGACTGAATAAATCACGACATATGGATGGCACAAAATACTATTGTAATATAAGAAACAACAAAGAGGCACTGTGGGGTATGGAATAGATGGCCTTTTAGTCAAGGAGATCTGGGTTCGAGTTCTACCTATGGCTACTGAGAGTCAATTACAGATGAGTTGTCAGAGAAGGAGAAGAGTATGGAAAAGAAGAAAAGAAATAAAACAATGAAAAATATGAGGAATACAGAGAAACTTGGGAAGACTTGTATGAACTGATAAAGACCGAACCAAATTGAATAAGTAGATCTATATGCTCAATAACTACCAATGAAAACACAACTAAAAGACAATAAAAGTCTAGGTAAGTGAATCAAACGACTGGTTTCAGATGACAGACAATAAAAAAATACCTCCCTCACCTAGGAGAGAAGCTGGAGACAAGAGATGCCAGAGAAGGGCAAACTAAGTGGCACAGAGGATAGCAAGCCAGGCAAGCCTGAGTTCCACTCTGGCCTTACACTTCTTCGCTGTGTGACCCTAGGCAAGTTACTTAAACCTTGCCCTTCTGTCTTAGAATTGTTACTAAAACAGAAAGTAAGAGTTTAAAAAAATAAAAGAGATGCCAAAGGCTACAAAATGCTATCAAATATGGTCATAATTAGTTGCTTAACTATGCTTCTTTGTTAAACAAGGGGATTCTAATGAGATGAAGGAGAATATTGTGACATATTAAAAGGGCATCAATAAAACATTTTTTTAGAGAATACTCAATTCACCTTGAAATGTACAAGTCAAAAAAACTGAAAAAGTAAAGCACTCACATCTGTAGTTTTCTTTCCAGCACTTGCCATAAACATGGACTTGATATTATTTGGCTTCGATACCACAGCCTTCTTTATATTCTTCTTGTCTTTGGATGCTTTGTCACCTTTTCCTGCCAAAATAGAAATTCATTAGGAATGTCTACTTGCCTCCCCAAATAACCCAAAGTAGTAAATTAAATCACCTGCCTTCTATGCAAAAGGATTTTTATTTTGAAGGACTTCAGTATGAAAATTTCTACCATTTTATACACTTTCTTTAGGAAGGAATCAAAGGAAAGAATCTTGAGTACACATTTTCCTAAAAATTCCTAATAAGGGCAGAATGGCATAAAAGAAAAAACCCTGGAATCAGGGAGGGAATCTATGTTCTATTACTGGCTTCCCAAGTTACAAGCAGTTAAAAACTTGGGCACTTTACCTCCCTAAGCCTCACTTTCGACATGGATAAAATGAAGAGGTTAAACTAGATTAGCTTTAAAGTCTCTTCCAGCTCTAGAACCTATGCTAATTTTAGTTAGCTATTAGATCAAATTATAAAGGAAGACTGTTTAAACCTTTTCATTTTAGGAATAAATAGAATCTTGTTTATGTTCACACAAAAAGGATAAGAATTTGGGGGCAACTGGGTAGCTCAGTGGATTGAGAGCCAGGTCCTAGGTTCAAATCTGACCTCAGATACTTCCCAGCTGTGTGACCCTGGGCAAATCATTTAACCCTCACTGCCTAGCCCTTACCACTCTTCTGCCTTGAAACCAATACACAGTATTGATTCCAAGATGGAAGGTAAGGTTTAAAAAAAAAAAAGGATAAGAATTTAAATCAACTGCCCGAGAGATCCCAGGATGAAAACTTTTATTTCAAAGCTGTAAAAAAATGGACTCGAATACACAATAAACCTCTAAAAAAAAATAATACTCCTTGCAGAGAGAAACTAATTTCTACCTGCCTCAGTCTCCCCATATTCCCTAAATTTTAATCTTTACAAAGCAAACAATATTTTTGTATCAAAAGGGATGCCTGTTCTTTCTGTGCTAAAGATTATCAAGTCTCTCTCAATTTGACAAATCAGATTTCCTTACTGGAAAAAAAAACATTTTTTGAACAATAATTTGTATTTTTTTTAAATTCACAGATCTCATTTATTGCTGCTACAAAACAAACATGGTCTAATTTCTGTGAGTCAATAAACCAGTTCCCTAGTCCACTCTGAATACTGAAACAGATTTCATCCTATTTGTAAGTACCTCAGACCTCTCCTGTCACTAAATACCAGAGCAGAGTGTTTGTGGTACCATGCTTGTAACCAACAGTTTAAATCCAAGAAAAGACATGTTATTTTTATGATCCCCATAAACACAACCCTCAATTTCAATAAATTTAGCCAATTACCTATGTTTTCTAAATCCTGACATCTCTTTAGTGTCAACAGTACTTTCTCCTGAAGGAGATAACCTTTCTATGTCTTCTCATTCAAGTTACCCAAAAAATGTTATTAAATGATTATTAGATACTTGCTCATCCTGAGGGAGTTCCATTTATGTCTTGCTGTAACTCCTTCAGAGAGGAATCAACTAGAGTAACAAAGACTTCCCTATCTGGCTCAGATAGTTATCAGAAGAGAATCTGAATATCATACAGTGAAAAGATCAGGTTGGATTGCATTTGAGAAAATAAGATATGTTTTCAAAGATCTTTTGTTACTGCAAAAAGTCAAGAATGAGTATCATAAACATTATCTCATGAAGAACTAAGGAATGTGATTACAGGGATCTCTTAGCTGAGGAAACTCCCTCTACAAATGCTGGTCTACAATTTAGTCTTAAGAAATTTGCCTATGGCACTTACATCATAGTGACTTGCTCAAGGGCTGGACTTCAACCTAAATCTACTTAGCCTTGAAGCTATACTGTCAATACAAGTATCCACAAAATATGAAAAACTAATTTCAGATGCCAAAAAGAAATTTAAAAGGCAAATTTTTTTTCATAGCATTGTACTTTCAAATTATCTCTCATTTCTCCATTCACATTGCCACCCCCCCAATTCAGGTTCTCATTACCCCTCACTGAGACTCTTGTACTAGGCTTTTAATTCATCTCTCAGTGTCAAGTCTCACTCAGTTCCAGGCCATTCTCCACTCAGCTGCTAAAGTGTTATTCTCAAAGGGCAGATCTAACCATTTCACTCCCCTAACTCAATAAACTACAATAGTTCTTATTACCTTCTTTAGAACCAAATTGAAACAGTTCAATTTGACCTTTAAGGTCTTTCAAATGAGATAATAGTTAAAAAAATATTTAGTGCAATGTCTGCCACATAATAGGCATTTAATAAATGTTTTCCCCCCTACCTCATCATGTAATCACTCTCCTTTGCATATACTCTAGTCCAGATAACTGTTCTCCCTCTTCCTCATATACCCCATGTTCCCTCTTCATGGCTTTGCACAGTCTGCCTCCTTTTGCCTGGAAAGTCTTACCTCCTCTTCCCCACCTCTTAGAATTCCCTAAGTACCTAATTATGTCCAAAATTCAGCTAAAGGACTACCTCCTACCTGAAGGTTTTTCTGCTTTCCCTTGCTATTAGTGCCTTCTCTCAAAATTACCTTATTTTTATTTAATATCTATTTTTAATATTACTCTATATGTCTACTGTCCCTCACAGCTAGATTTAACATCTTCAAGGGGAGGGGCTATTTCATTTCTGTCTTTCAATCCTCAATCGCTAGCATAGTACTTGGCACAGAGCAGGTGCTCAATGCTTTCCGATTAACTGATTTTATGAATCTCTAAATTTCCTATATAAAATGAATTTCATTCTGAACACCAGAATATAGCTTTTATAAGAACACACCCCAAGCAAGTCACTGATAAGAAGAAAACCCCCTTTTATTCCAAAATATATAAAGCAGCACTTTCTGATGTAGAAAAGGCTGAAAACAAAGTGGATGTTCATCATCTTGGCAATGGCTAAACAAATTATGGTACAAGAATGTAAGGTAACATTACTATGTTATAAGAAATAATGAAGACAAAGAAGTACACAAAGACTTTCATGAAATGATGCAGAGCAAAGTAAGCAGAACTAAAAAAAAAATAAATATATACACACACACACACACACACATATAACGGCAACCATAGAAATGGAAATACCAATCACAAGAGAATTGAAAGAGAATCTTGCAGAATTACAAAGAACAAGCTCAGTCCCAAAGAAAAAACATGACACTCCTTTGCAGAGGTGGGAAGTCCATGGGTGTAGAACATTGCATAAAATTTCAGAAATCAATATGAGGAACAGTTTTACTGATTTTTTTTTCTCTTCAAATGTTATTTCATTTTATGGGATAGCTCTCTAGGAGAAAAAAAAGGAACGGTGAAAGATATTTGGGTAATATATTAATAAGATATATCTAAAAATTTTATTTTTTAAAAGAATATATACTTTACCTAAAGACAAAAAAGATCCTTTATTCCCAAAGAAAACTATGAGAAACCAACTACTCCACAGTACCACAGTAAGTCATCTCAAATTCCAGACTACTCTTCTAACCAACCAATAACATGCTCTGGAAAATTATGTGTTCATACCTTTCTTACTGACATCAAAGGCATCATCATCAAGCTCATCATCAAAAATCTCCCGGCCGTCCTCTACATAGCCAGTGCCATCTGCAAGAAGAAGTAAAACATAATGAGCCGTTTTTTTTCCCTACTGTGGTTACTGGTACTTTAACCCTATCAGAGGAAATGCTGCCCTGGCTCCTCTATGCCCCTTCTTTATCACATAGCATCCTATTAGAGCATGTCATGGAGATAAGCACATTTCCATTGTGTAGATTTTCTATGATACCCAGAGAAAAAGACAACATGGTCGCCACCCCCACCCAAACCAAGGTTTTGCTTTCCTTGGTCAAGTGGAAGGCAGAAAGAGGATCAAGGCTGGTGACACACACTGTCTCCAAGCACAGAGGGACAGAAGACAGGCATGCGGGTAACAGACCCACTTGGGGTTAGTTGGGGCAGGTGAAGGCACCGAGCCCCCATGCTGGCAGTGGCAGCAACAATAGCACTCTCTCCACAAGTTCATGACTCTGCTTTCCCTTGAAGGGTTTTTTTGGGCAAAGTTGTGGGAAGAAGGGCAGAAAGCCATGGAGCACCGAACCAAGGGGCAGGATGGAGCAGAGAGAGCACAGTATCATACATTAAAGTGAAAATGGGTGTTAAAAGTTAAGAATCACCATTACAAGCATCTCAAGATGAGTTTTCTGTCTTAACATGAAGAGTGAAAAGGTAAGAGGCAGCTGGGTGGCTAAATGGATAAAAAGACAGGAAGTCCTGAGTTCAAATCTGTTCTCAGGCACTTCCTAGTTGTGTGACCCTGGGTAAGTCACTTAACCCCAGTTGCTCAGCCCT
The DNA here is from genome assembly GCF_027887165.1 of Monodelphis domestica. Taxonomy (NCBI): domain Eukaryota; kingdom Metazoa; phylum Chordata; class Mammalia; order Didelphimorphia; family Didelphidae; genus Monodelphis; species Monodelphis domestica. The sequence continues at coordinate 47,085,125 of NC_077230.1, read as the reverse complement.
TACCACTCTTCTTGAAACCAATACTTGGTTATCCATTATAGAAGGTAAAGGTTAAAAAAAATTGGGGGGAGAAGGGTGTTATAGGGTACCACAAGTCCTTTATGAGGAAAGAAAAGGAGCTGAAAACAATTTGCTATTCTTCAACCCAATCCTATGATCCATCTGGGACTAGAAACAAAAACAGCAGTTCACTGTTTCTTCAGATTTCTATAAAGTCCTCAAAGAATCATGGACATCACTGCACATGTGTTTGGGGCCTCCTGAGGACATTGATGAGACAGTCTAGAGCCCTGTATGTCTTCTCCTCTAATGACATTTAGAAAAACCTAAATAAAGTGATAATCCTAAGCTTATTTCACCATCTCTTCCTGCATAACAGTAAGAATACTTTATTGTTTAACAAATAAGCATTCCCTTTATAACCACTCCAACTAAGGATTATAATTTTAATCTGGTCAAAGATGAACTAAGAGACACCTCTCTTAATTGAATTAACCAAAAGTGGTTCCTCTTCTCATTTCATTGAACCCCCTCATCTATTTTAGAAAATCAGAATTACTTCCAAATCCTAATTACTAAGTCTACTATTCAAGGGAAACCGATAATGTTTTCTTCTTATTCAGGTGAGTCTAAGAATTTCAGGTTAGGCCAGTATCATGATAGTTTTTCTTAATATGTCCTAATAGAAAAACACATACCTTTGTGGATATGTTTCATAAGAGAAATATTTACCATTTGCAAAGTATGAGTAAGAATGACGCGGTATATTTATACAGGGGATATGTACTGCCTACCATCATCCACAATCCAGTCATCATCCTGCCGTGCCTGGACCATTCTGGAGTACTGATCTTCATCAACTTCATCATAAACACTTGTGAAGTCCTCTACCTGCCAAAATCATAAAAATTATGGATGAAATAATTCAGGGCAAGTGAATACATTAAATGATTATGCTGAGCATAGGCTCTAAGACCCAAAATAGAACTAGGACCTAAAAAGACAGCCTGAAAGGAGTAGCGGCAACCAAAAAAATTTAGATTTCACATGCAGTGTCATTATACATAGGAAAATGGAAGTTAAAATAGGGAGAAGTAATATGGAACAATGGATTTAGGATGGAATTTTGTCACTGTCTATCAGCAGCACTTTTGACAAGAAATTTCCCACTGTTTAAACCTGTTTCTTCAACTATTAAAAAATGTATTGAGAGGCAGCTAGTGGCTCAGTGGCTAGAGAGCCAGGCCTAGAGACAGGACCTCCTGGATTCAAATCTGTCCTCAAATCACATCTGTGACTGTGAGACCAGTCACTTATTCCCCATTGCCTAGACCTTATTGCTTTTCTGCTTTGGAACAAATACACAGTATTGAGTCTAAGACAAAAGATATGGGTTTTAAAAAATGATCTCTAAGGCCTTTTGAGCTCTAACAGTTTAGATAAAACTCAACAGCTCTATTAGCATAACGCACTTGTCACACTGTCAATTATTCATCTACTTTACCAAAAACAAACTGAATTATAGTCAGCCCCTGATTATATGCTTTGGGGATTTTATAGCATGAAATTTGCAAGCTAGTTTTCCATATTTTCTATAAGCTTCTGAACTAGATCCCTCCTTCAATGTCAGATGATGATGTTGGAATGAAATTACTTTAATGATTATCCACTGGCCAAACATAAGTAAAAAAGTAAAGCTGGTGCCCTTTCCAATCCCCACAACAATAAAGTCGAGAAACATTATGGAGCCAAACACAAATATTTTTAATGGGTTTTTTCCCCTTTTAATTAAGTAAATTTTCTTGATGCTTGTTTTTAACGTAAGTCATTGCTGGACCTGTAACCCTCCCAAATTGAATGGAACTCTTGTTGTAACAAAGAGAAACAGTTAAGCAAAAACAAATGGTACAATGACCACATCTGTCAATGCTTGCAACATAATAACCATATGTTCTTAACAAATTATACTACTGCTCTTCCTCTCCAAGTGTGTATAATTGAGAGTCAACTGTATAATCACTAGTTTCTTTTCTCTAATGTACCAAAAGTATAGTGCCTAAAGACTGTACAAAGACTGCATGCAAAAGCTAGGAATAAACTATCTCACTTTAGGTTAGAAGCAAGACCATCTAACAGTAAGTATATTTCTGATCTTGGCATCCTAGATAATTAGACAATTTTGAAATCGCTTTCTTCTCAAGATAAGAAAATTAAAGCCTATCATCTCTGTACTCCCGAGAGCTACACTGACAAATGACAAGTATTTTGCACCTACAGCTTTGCACACTCCAAACATGGCTAGATCCTCCTTCATTACAATCATGGGCACCAGATTTTAGAATTTTTAAAAAAGAATTACTTTACAAAATCATTAAGTATAACGACTCTATGGAGGAAACAATATTAATGGATCTTAATGAAAGTGCACACTTATCTAAGTTGGGCAAAAATACAAACCAGGGCAGTCTAACAGCTTAGGTTTCTACATAGACTGAATTTAAAATAACTGGAGGGGAAAGTGAAATTTAATCCTAAACTCAAAATCAGTTTTACAAAGAGAAGTATTTTCTTTTTTAAAAAATGAAGTTTAGAACACTTGTGGCCCTTTAAAGAAAAGACACAACTTACACACTCTAGTACCTGCCTATGCACATGTGCACAACACACATAGACCTAGAAAGTATTCACTGACAAGAGAAAGCAACAATATTTTTCAATACATATGACTGATTCAAAAGGACTTTGGAACGGGTACCTATCAATTATCAAGGAGCTGAACAAAATGCTATATGAAAGTAATGGAATATTACTGTGCTATAAGTAAAGATGAATGTGAAGAATTTAGAGAAATAAGGGAATATCTGGATCAAGTGATATAGAGGAAAGAAAGCAGAACCAAAAGCATAATCTACACAATGTCTACAATAACATAAATAACATTTAAAAGCAGTCAAATTCTTGCTAATTATAACAAACCGCAATCCTAAAAAACTATTAAAGAAATACACTTTCCACTTCTTAGTGGAGATAACTACATATGTAAAATGTGATATACATAGGCAGCTATTACATCAGAAGTCTTGGCTTAGGTGTTTTTCTTCATTAAAAAGAATAGTTCAATGGGTAGAAGAGTATCAAAAAAGGAAATAACTGATTTTTTTAAAAAGACAACAATTAACTACCTTTTAAGAAACCCATTATTTTCCCTGCAACCCATAAAATGTATAATCAACACTTAATATTACAAACTAATGACTATGATGAGAAAAAAATATACAAAACACTACTTCCTGAGCCTATGAAAATATTTACATAAACCAACAGAACTGAATAGAGAATAAAGACTGTGAAGAGAACTAAATACTTACCTCATATTTAAATCTTTCCCCAGCTTTTGCCTTTTTCAGTCTTTCTAGGGCTTCCTGACGCCCTTTTGCCGATTTCTTTTCCCTCCGTGAACGAGAAGCCAAAGAACTCCCTGAATCTGAAACACCTGAAGGGGATCAAATTAATATCATGAGATGGAGGAATTTCAATATCCAGACTAAACTCTCAAAATATTTTTTGAACAATATTAACATCCATTTCTTATATTAGCCAAAAAATGTATATTTCACAAGGAAAAATTAAGAAACTTACAGCAAAAACTACATGGCAAAATTTGCTATAAACCCAATTCTTTAGAAAATCTCTATAATGGGACTAATGGCAGCATTTTTCAAAATCTAGGCTGAAAAAAATTATCAATCTAAAACTCTAAACAGCCAAAAAGGAGACCAGTCCAGTCCTATACAGCAGAAAGTGCTGCATTTTTAAAAAGAAGCTCATAGTGGCTCTATTCATCTTACCACTATTTCAATTATACATAATACTGACAAGAAGGTCATATATCTTGCATGTGCAGGGTAGTAATGAATAACAACTAGGTATTAACATATTTTGTCAAGTTAAATATTAAAACCATATTCTCAAAAATATACTAAATAATGAGACTGCAATACAACCCAGATTTCACTGGGGATGATTTCATATGAGATCATCTAATCTCTCCCTAGGCTACATAAAATTCAGAAGTACAGAACCAGACCTTACAAAATAAGACAAATCAGTTAAAAATCTACTGCCTCAAGAAAATTATACTCTTTAGGTCTATCCTCCCAATTCCACAGCCTAAAAATTCTCCTTGTGCCAGCACACCAGTAAGATTAGTCACTATTATATAAGCAATGGCATGTAACTTTTATGGAGCTACAAATTATCAGAGAAGAAAGGAATCTTAGATACCATCTACTACAACAACTTTGTTTTTTACAGGTAAGTAATCAAAAGTTCTGAGAGGAAGAAAGTGAATAAAGAGAGGCCAAAGGATGTAATAAAAAATGCCAGGGAGTTTCAAGTTAAGATCACTGCATCATAGATTCAGAGTTGGAAAGAATCTGAGGCAGTTAAGCCACTCATTCTACAGATGATGAAAATAAAGCCCAAAGGAGTTGCCCAAGGCCAAAGAAGTAGCTTGCAATAGGGTGCTATATTTGAACCGAAATTTTCTGAGGTCAAATCTAGCATCTTTTCCCTCTGTCCCATTTTGCCAGCATTCACATCTAGGACAGAGAGAAGAAACTGATAGTCACTTCTGCCTATTCTGCTTTCTTCCTTTTACAATTTCCCTTTTCATTGGTAATCTGATCATTTTCACTAAAGACAAAAGGATGTGGACTCCAAACCAATGAATTTTGCTGCTTTGTCTGGCAAAAAGCTAACCAGAAACTGAAAGTTCACATTTGATTAAAATGCAGTTGCAAGGGCAGGTAGGTGGCACAGTGGATAGAGCCAAGCCTGGGTTCAAATCTGATTTTGGACACTTCCTGTCTGTGTGACCCTCGACAGTCATTTAACCCCATCTGCCTACCCTTTTGTCCATCTGTCTTAAGACCTGTTACCAGGGCAGAAAGTAAGAGTTTAAAAATGAAATGAAATAAAATAAAATGCAATTGGAAAATGGGAACCATGTGAGTAAGTTAACACTGGGATACTGACTCCCAGAAACCAACTTTTCAAATTATCCTTCCCTACTCCTTCTCTGCTTGCCACTGACCATCACCCCCACTTGTGTTGATTCCCCTCTGAAGAACATCAACTCTGTGAGAGCGAAGATGACTTTCTTTTTATCCTTGTATCTCCAGTGCCTAGGATGGTGTTAGGCCCAAACAAGTGCTTAACAATTACTTATTAACTGAATTAACTTACATACTGAATCACTACCTTCCTCTTTTATATACTGCAGTAACTTCCTTTTCTTCACAAAGCTTCTGCACATCCATCATCTTCTAAGCCCAGCCCAAATCTAGAATATCTATCCAAAGTCTACTTGATCCGACATTACTTTGAGACTTATCCAAAGAAATAATATTCAACTGAAACATTTTCTTCCTTTCCACTCCATCCTATATCACAATAACCACCTCTCTACATCCCCCATCACATGCAAAAAAATTTCAAGAAGCCTTCCCAGACTGACTAGAGAACTCTTCTCCAGAATATGCCAAGAACATAAATGAAAATTCTATTGTTATTCTCAGTGTTCTCTACTTCAATTCTGCACTTACAAAGGACTCAATTCCTAAAAAAAAAAGTGAGTACTATCAACCTTATTGTTCATTTATATGTAGTTCTGATATTTTTATCCTAATGTCAGTTCAAATGTTCGTGCAAGAAAATGACAATAATGGCTCAAACCCTAGGTAATGGTATGAGAAAACATTCAAGAAATGTATCTTCAGAAAAGGAGGTGGGCCAGCTATGTGGTAAAAATGAAGAATATTAGACAGCCTAATTGTTTCACTATATAATGCAAGAAGACTTAAAGCAAGGCCTCCACCACAATGGGTGAAGTCCTGTGAAGGACTTAAGAGAAGATATAGAAAAGAACAGCAGAAGATGAGAAGGCATGGATAGGTTGCATTCTGTACCACTGGGGAGAAATGTGAAATGATCCCACATCAATGACATCTCATAATGAAATATTAAAAGAAATTTCTCATATATGTGAGCTTATCTTCTGAAGTCCTCCACATCACATCATGGAAATGAACCTGGCTTCCTGAAGACCATATCAGAGGAATATTAATTCTGCCAGAGCCAATATACCCAAGGACAAGCTTGGGTAAGTTCTGGGTAGCACATTACTACAAAATTGGCCATGAAGTTACAAATTTTTCTGGACACAGAAATTCATGTAATGTGAACTACCATGTGAAAGTTGCAATCTACATTGGCAAAGGAGTAGTGGCATGGATGAAATCATTGATCTTTTGAAGTATTAAAATATGAGTTGCTTCAGCAGGTGGATTCTTTACCTATGTGTCTGCCTGAGGCAGAACTGGACTTGTGATCAGGAAAACCTAGCCTCAAACACTAACTAGCTATGTGACTCAAGGCAAGTCAATTAACCACTCAGTCTCAGTTCCTACATCTATAAAATGAGAGTAATCTATCTTCCCAGGGTTGTTGTGAGAATAAAATAAGGATAATTGTTAATTATTTGCAAACCATAAAGCACTACTTAAATGCTAGCGATTATCAGTAGTAACTATTATTACCTAATAATGGATAGGATATCTAGTATAGTACCAGGAATAATCAGAATAATCCAGGCAATGCATTATCATAAACTATCCTTTTCATCTTTTAAAAAGGTAAAGAACAACGTTATGTCTAGGTATGTCTATGTTCTGAAACCCAAGAAAAACAATGGACTTTGACTCTCCAATTTAAACACACACAAAAAAATTCTCTTTTTAAACACTATAAACACCAAGTATAAATTAGTAAAATAGATAAGTAGATTAGAGGAAAAAAGCTGATTCTAGCAATCACAAATGCAGAGCTAAAACAAATTATCTGGGACACCTCTAAGGAAAGTATATAGACACCAGAATATCACAAAAGCAAAATAAATGAATCTTTCAGTCTGTTCCAAAGGAAACATTCCAGTCACAAGCCCATCACAGCAACATAATCACAGCCTGTAACTTAAGAGTGGTTTCTAGATTGCACAGCACCATCTGAAGAGTGATTTTTTATGCTCCCTGATGAAGTTCTGTTTTTAAAAGGTAAAAGAACGGCTTAACAGCAAATCACTGCTTAAGTGATAGGTCAAGATGCACGTTCATACATTTCCTTTGTAATGCAGTCCTGAAAGCTCCCCAAACCAACTAGATTTAATATACTATCTTAATGCTTCGAATCTCCACTAGAGCAATTTCTCTAAAACTAGAAAGTAGAACAAATTGACATTTGTAATTTACAACTAGCTGAATGAAACAAAAGCTGATTAGAAAGTTTTCATTATTATGAAGTGATCAATTTGGCAAGAATTTATAAAAAAATAATGGGCAAGGAAGGCAAAGGCCCTTCATAATTCAGTAATCAGATCTTTTTGAAGTAACAAAGGCTCAAGACTTTCAAGAGAACTTATTACTCATATTCACTTGAAAACCCAGTATCAAGATCAGAGTAATTGTACATTTTCCAACTCTATTTTAGACAATTAATCCTATTATTATTCTTGATTATTTCTTTAATGTAAAAATTTTTAAATACTATTACTAACTTGAAATGGAATTTTTGAACATCAAGGAAATGACCAAGCTGCAATACTATTTCTGTAGTACTTCCAGCACTTTCCTAAGGATATAAAAACTATTTTAATTGCATTTTAATACAAAGTGGAAAACTTCCCTTAAAAGCCAAAACACTTTTTTCGTGGTGATAGTACTTAAGAAGCATTGTATATGGTGTTTGTGAAGTAAAATGACAACTATCTGTTCCACATCCATAACACGATTTTGTTGTCCTGCTATACAGCACCCCTGAACCTCACACCCTAGCATTGCTAAGGCATCGAAGCACAGACCAGATGATTAGGAGAGCCCCTCAAATGAGGTCAACTCCATATCATCATGCAAATGTGCAGGATCACTAAGTGTGCCCAAGAAACTGGTGGAAGAGGAAGATTTACCATGCAAAATTCAAACTGAATCGAGAAACGAGGTCTAGGGTAAGGAGTGGAAGAGTAGGTAAGGACGAGAGAAGAAATATAAGGGAAAAGTCAAGACGCTCAAAGCCCTAAGGATTCACAAACAAAAACTTCGACAACGGATTTCTTATCACCCATCCTTGGGGCTCAGTTTCTTCCTTAGTAAAACGAGGGAATTGGACTCGATCCCAAAGATTCTTACTAGCACTAAAACCCTAGGATTGTAGGATGCCAGGAAAGGGGTAAAAAAGTTTCTCCCTTTCCCGGGGGTGCCCAGCGTTATCCCAGAAGCCAAGGGACCTCCGACCACCCCCCCCATCTTCCCATCCCCCCGAAAAGGAGGAGCCTCGAGGCTTTCGCTACTCCAGACGCAGGTCTGCCACCTGGTGATGCTGCAACCTATTCCCACCGCACCCGCACTCACAGCCGCCACCTTCCTCTTACCCAAACCTCCCTGGAGCGGCCCCGCCTCCTCCCTCCCGAAAGCGTGCCCCAGGACTAGCACCGCAGCGCGGGCTGCGCATCCTGGAAGGAAGCCCAGCAGCCACCACCCTTGGGTGTCCCCCGCTTGCCAGCACTGCCCCCCCACCCTGGGGGATGCAGGGACTCCAGCGGCGCCCCCTATCCCCTTCTACAACCGCGCTAAGGACACCTGGCCTCAGCGGCGCCTGAGTCTCCATTCTCACCGCTGCTCTCGGGCTCGGGCTCTCCACTGTGCACCGGCGCCATGGTCCGCGAGGATCCGGCTCAGGATTCCGCGCCAACGCGCCTGAAACTGGCGCGGGGGCAGAGACACGCGCCTCCCCCAGAGCCAATCAGCACCTGTCGAAGGCTTCCTACTTCCGTCCGGAAGGCCGGGGTCGTCGAACCTCTCTCAAGCATCTCCCCGCCCTCGCTCCGCCTCCTTGGTATCTCTCCAGATTTAGATGCTCTCTGCAGTCCTTAGGGACCCGTAGAAGATCCCAGCTGGGTCCAGAGCCGAGGAAGAAAGTGGTCGGGCGCTTGAAAAAAAGTCAGACCTGAACTTGAGCGCACGCGCAGATTGTCCCGGAAGGGTAGAGTGGGAGGGAGAAGCCAGAATCTATCTGAAGTACCTTGGTTTGACTGTAGGAAGTCTCTTAGATCCTGGAACTTGCATTCCTTCGAAATAAAGTGTGGGCGGGCAAAAGAGCGATGGATTTGAGGCTCTGCCAGTGTCCATTTTTTACACGTATACGCAACACGCACGTGCACATATATATACCCTTGTGGGTCTTGGCTGGCCTATTCCAATTTGGGGTTTTTTTTTCACGGTATAGAACATTGAGTGTGGCCAGGTTCTTTATTGTCACTGGGTATTATTGTTAGACGGATCGGATTGTTTTGGTTTTTTGGTGGTTGTTTTATTTTGGGTTTTTTTTTTTGGGGGGGGGGGCGGGCTCTGGCCCTGTCTGTCTCTTCTGTCTTCTCTCCTCACTTTCTTTGTCTTCTCTCTTTTTCCTCTTCTCTTTTCTCTCTTCCTCCTTTTCTCTTTCATCTCTTCTCTTTCTTAACTCTTCCATTCTCTCTTCTGACTCTTCTCCCTTTTTTCTCTTTTCCCTCTCTCCTCTATCTTCCTTCACTCTCCTTTGGCTTCTCTCTATTTTTCTCTCTCCCGCTCTTTGCTTTCTTCTTTTTTGCTCTCTTCTCTCCTCTCTCTTCCTTCTTTCTTCTCCTATACTCTCTTCTGTCTCGTGGTCTCCCATTTCTTTCTCTTGTCTTTTCTCTCCTCTTTATCTCCACTGCCCCTTTCTTTCCCCTCCTATCTTCACTCTCCTCTGGCTTCTCTCCCAACACCCCCATTCTCTTCTCTTTTATCTTGTCCTGTCTCTTCTCCCTTTTCTCAGTCTTCTTTCTTTTTTCCCCTCTACTGATGAAGATCAGAAGCCTCTAGAAAATTAGTTGGGTTATATCAATCAATAAAAATGTATTAATCACTTAATATTTGCCAGACACTATGCTAAGTACTGGAGATACAAAAAGAAGCCAAAAAAGTAGTCCCTACCCTCTTCGAATTTATATTCCAGTGGGGGAGACAACATGCAAACACATATATACAAAGCTATATATGTACTATATATGTATGTATGTATATGTATATATATATGTATATGTATGTATATATATATATAGGCTGGATTCTGTGATTTTTTCAATTCTTTTCAATTCTAATCAACCAGCCAGCATTTCTTAAGCATTCGTACAGGGTCAGGGAATGTGCAAAGTGAAGAGTATACAAAGGCAAAAATACTACAATTCTGTTTTAATACAAGTAAAACCTACTTCTTATTAGGCTTTTGAGCATTTTGTTGTTCTACTCATTCCACACTGCCTAACAAAAGATCACTTTTACCCAATGTGATATAGGCAGAAACGCCCTGGATTTGAAATCAAGGAATCTGGCTCTTCCATTTATTAGTTTTGTGAATGTATCTAGGCCACAGTTTCCCAATCTATAAAAATATATTTAAAGGCCCCTTCTAGCTATAAATCTGTAATCCTATGATCTGGTGGCCCACAACATCCTTGGAAGGGAAAACCTTGGATTTCACTTAATCACAACCAATTTCAAGGCAATATTCTTAGAGGGGAAAATTTATATCTAAAGTGAAGGGGAATATTGTCTGGAAAGTGAAAACTGACTAACTCACCTAAGCCAAATATTATTGGGAAAGAAAATTTGTTTGCAAAAAAAAAATTGTGGTTGTTTATTCCTTTTAGTCATTCCTGACTCTTTGTGACCCCATTTGGGTTTTTCTTGGCAAACATACTGGAGTGGTTAGCATGAAAAAAAATGTGACAAACTGGTTAGTGATTTGCCTAGTCAGACAGTAAATGTCAGAAGCTGGATTTAGATTTGGGTCTCCCTGACTCCAGAGCCAGTTCTTTCTCCACTGTCCCACCTAGCTGCGCTATTAAAAAAAAATTAATATGCTACAATCCAAAAGTTGTAACATTTAAAATTTAGGGAAACTGAGGCAGGGTAGAAATTAGTTTCTCTGCAAGGAGTATTATATTTTTAGAGGTTTAGTAAAGGTTAAGGATTAAAGAAAATTACAGAATAAGAAAGCACGTGTCTAGGCCCAGAGATGCCTAGACACAACCTCACCTACATTATAAAAAGAGACACATCTCCTTGCAAGTGGAAACAGGAAAGAGAAGAGCCCCCACCTACGGTGGAGACCCTTTAAATCATAATTTGCTCTCGGCCCAGGTGAAAATTCAGTGAGATTACAAAGCATTCTGGGGAAGTGGAGCAAGGACTTCTGGGGATTGAAGTCCTGGATTCAAGTCTCCATTTTTACATTTCACTGTTTGATCCTCTGGGAAGAAGGACTTCCCCAAAGGATCATAAAAACATAATCAATGTAAAGATTACAATAATTTGAGGATAAGAGGAAAAAAAGAACAAAACCAATAACTGCTGGACGCATTGACAAAAAGCCAGTTAGGGGGAAGTTCCCTTTGGCATGAAAGTATACATACAAATAAATGTTCAATCAACTACACCCAAAGTTCATTTTTGTGCAGCTTGTGGTCTGGAGGCTTTTTTATGGTGTCTTCTCCAACAGTTCAATTTCTGGATTCAGGGAAGTATCATCTTTCTTTACCTAAAATTCTTCTCAAAAGGAATTTAAACTTTGCAATTTAAAATAATGATATTTTTTACATTCCCCCATTAAGAGGGTGATTGAAAAATATAGGATCACTTAGGGATGCATGGCTGAGGTATGAGGTATATGAATCAATTGGTAAGAGAAATTAAAAAGACATCAGAAAAATCCAAATAAAAAAGAAAAACCTCTGGATAAAAATATAGACTATCAAAGTCTTATGTGTAAAAATTCTAAGTAAAGGAAAAATAAATCTATAACAGGTCCTTGAATCAGGGCCCAATCAAAATGATCTAAGCAATGATGCATTTACCCAGTTAGTAGCCAGGACTACAGAAAGTTAACCACACTATGAAAGACAGAAAAGCGACCAGATTATAGGAGCCAAAGTTGAGATACTTGGTAGAATGTGGAACAAGGAAGACCTGCCTTTAACACATGTTAAACAGCTGCAACCTCGAACCCCAAACAAGTCCTCTTTGTCTAGGCTCAAAATTACATCAATCCCACCAGGATTGGTTGGTCTCTTTGACCTTGTGCTCGATTGGCACTATGCAATGGCTCTTTTATGTATATCTTGTCCTGGAATCAGACAGAAGCAAAGTCCCATAATTTATATTAAATAATTAGTGGCATCATTTTTATAGTCTCAAGCTTTTGGGGCATGCATTGACAAATGTATTTTAAACTTATAATACTGAAAAATCAAAAAGTTAAAGAAAATCTTAATACTGGTGACATGTGCTTCAAATATAAAAAGGAGAGAAAAATTAAAAAAAAACCTGAAATAGTATATTGCACATGCAAGAAAAATATAATAAAAGAGTTTTAAAAAATAAAAATGTAGCTTATAATCATTGACACTCTCTGTCAGCTAAGAAAATGTAGAAAGCAAGGCTTTCTCACCAAAAATGAGATCCATTTCCTCTTCATATCTGGTCATGATCCACTGTAAGTATAAGCAAATGAATTGAACAAGATAACATTTTTCATTTTTAAAGAATAGTAGTAAAAATATGTAGTTATCGATATCCCCAAAATTCTCAATAGCCCAATTAATTACAATAGCAAACAAACACAATCATTTTTACATGAGTTGCTGTGTGGTATTTTTTAAAAACCTATGAATTGATGGATATTTGTCAAAATTTTTTACAAACATAGCAATCTTTCAACCTTGGTAATAAACATATTTTTAAATAAAGTAAAACTCATTTTGGGTTAAGAACATAATCAAGAAATCTAGATATCATTCTGGTGGAAGTAAAGTAGTGAGCTGAAGAGTTATAAATGAGAGGTGCTCCTTTTTTTGGAGGATTTTTAGGGGTACAAATGCCCTGGATTAACTGCCCCAACTTCCATTCACATATTTAGAAATGCGGGAAGGTTGGGGGTTATAAAATGTATTTCACTTCAGCTACTAGAATGGGCCTTACTTTGTGGTAGGTGCAGGCAAAAATGACCAGAGATTGTTTAAAAAAATTCCAAGAATCATGTTTTAAAAACCCTTAAAATCAATTGAGATATTTAGCATAGTAAATTTTCCAAAGGTTGTATAGCAGTTGTAACAAGTTCTGATGAAGTCCATCTATCCTCTATGTGACAATTTACAAAGTCAAAATAGAAAGGCTGTTTTTTCATATATGGGCTTAATTACAATGATATTTGTTCAATATAGTTATAGGGGAAAAACAACAGAATATAACAGTATTTAAAACTCAGTACATTAAAATGATTCAGTGTAACAGAATAATATTGAATTCAGTAGTATATGAATTTAAAATCACAAAGTTAAACCTTAAACAAAGCAATCAGTAAAATGCAATAAAATACAGAGATTTTTTATAAACCATTAGAGTCTGAAATGCCTTAAAATATATAACCTCCAGTCTTTAAAGTTCCTTAGGTTTTTTTGTTTGTTTGTTGTGTCTTGTTTTTTTAATTATCCATTTAGATGTCTATTGTCCGAAGCCAAAGTGGTAAGGGGTAGGCAATGGGAGTTAAGGGACCCATCCAGGGCCACACAGCTGGGAAATATCTGAGGCCAGATTTCAATCCAAGACGGGCTCCCGTCTCTAGGCCTGACTCTCAGTCCACTGAGACACCCAGCTGCCTCCCCAAAGTTAGCTAAAAGGTTGTACAGAGCTGAATATTTTCCCTGACACACAGGTGAAGTCAATAAAAGGATCAATGCAATTAAAAGATATCCTTGTAAAATAGCCATGCTTTTAAGTTCCTGTTTGGAAAGTCTCTTCTCTCCCCTTTTTCTCTCTCCCCTCTTCTGATACCTCCTCCTGCACCAGTCCATGTGGTTAATCTTAGCCTAAGGGAAAATTACCCCATTTTTACCAGCTGGTAGAAATGAGTCCTGAGCGATCTGCTCCAAGGATCTGGGTTGAACAGGGACCGGGTAAATGAGAGAGAGCACCGGGGTGGGCAGGGTCAGGACAGGAAAGCAGGCAAGCAGGGCCTGGAGCCGGAGCGGGCAGCTGGGGTGGGCAGGTAAGCTACAATCTGGGTCAAACAGCAAACCGGTCTGGAGTGGACGGCTACAGGCAGGAAAGCAGGGCCAGGAGCTGGAATGGTCAGCCAGGGTGGGCAGGCAGGCAGGCAGGGAAGGGCCAGGCTGGGAACCAGTGAGCTATCTAATGACTAGAATGAGCAGCAGCTTTGAGAGGGTAAAAAACCTTGGCCAGAGAAATATGGATCAAAAAAATTTCTAGGCACTAGCTATTAAAACCTGAACTTAGTAGAGAAAAGAATCAGAAGATTGAGATATTTTGTTTATCCCTTCATGGTTGCCAAAACCTGTAACATTTAAAATTTAGGGAAACTGAGGCAGGGTAGAAATTAGTTTCTCTCTGCAAGGAGTATTATATTTTTAGAGGTTTATTAAAGGTTAAGGATTAAAGAAAATTACAGAATAAGAAAGCATGTGTCTAGGCCCAGAGAGGCCTAGACTCACCTACATTATGAAAAGAGACACATCTGCTTGCAAGCGGAAACAGGAAAGAGAAGAGCCCCCACCTACGGTGGAGACCCTTTAAATCATAATTTGCTCTCAGCCCAGGTGAGAATTCAGTGAGATTACAAAGCATTCTGGGGAAATAGAGCAAGGACTTCTGGGGATTGAAGTCCTGGATTTAAGTCTCCATTTTTACAAAGTCAAATGTAAATTATTTTTTATTATCTGATATTTTGAATTATTTTCACAAAAGCCCCCTTCTGGTAACATGGACAATCAAAAGCTAAACTGTATTTTACAATGTAACTACGTCATATAAAAATAATAGATTTGTGGAAAAGTTATATATAGCTAAGGAAGTATTGTGTTTGGATTTTAGCAAAGCTAAAGACAGGACAGAGCAAAGACATGCTTCTTGACTTGATTTAATTTGACTAAATTGCCTATGCAGTTGAAACACCATGTTCTTTGGAGAATTATACCAACACAGCAGTGGACCTAGCCTCTACCTAAGAATTAATTTTTTGAAGACACTCTGCAAAAAAAGCCAAACCAAACAAACAAACAAACAAACAAACAAACAAACAAAAAAACACATCAAGGCAATGCATTTCCAGTGTTGTGAGTTACCTTAGCCATGTGTATTACCTAAATGTGTCTCCCTACTATGTACTTTATGTTTTGTATATGTTTCCCCCTATTAGCTCTCTATATTTGTGAGAAAATATGCCTAAGGATTTTGAGGGAAATGCTTTATAACTACTGTTTTTGCTATACAGTCTGAATAAATACTTTTCCTAAACAAAATTGTGTTTGCTTTCTGATTGCTAAGAAGTCTACAGAATTTGGAAATAGGCATTTGAAGGTTTATCCCTAAAATCCAAAATCACAATCATCCCTCTGAGAACGCACTTGCTGGTGCCAGTACAAGCTAGAGAGTTAGCTCAGAAATGTTGCTATACAAACTCTAAGATGTATGTCAAATGTGTGTAGGGAGGGAAGGATCACTTTCTAAAGGAGTCATGCGGTGAATCCTTGAGTAGAAAAAAGAATATTTTTATGATAAAAATTAGTCACATCTATCCACACAAGAAAAAACAAGTGGACAAAGAAGTCTAATACAAGAGGATATGCAGTTGGATGGACAACCTATTTAAGTAATCCATGTATATAGGAAACAAATATAAATGGACAAAGAGCTGGGCCCAGAATTAAACAGGAGGAATAAAGTTGACTAGATTGCCTTCGGGAAATTGCAAAGTTCTCTTAATGATAATAAACAAAGCTGTTTTAAGATCAGTGTTCTTCTAAGTTACATGATTACAACAAAAACAATATTAGCTAATCATTAAAAATAAGGTTTGTAAAATGCTTTTTGATCCTTAACAATAATCCTGCTATTATGATCTTCATTGGATTGATTAAGAACCTGAGACTGAGAATGGCTAAATGAATTTCTAAGGGTCACACAGCTAGGATGCATCTGAAATCAAATTTATACTCAAGAAATCCTGAGGCAAGTCCAGCACTCCATCTATTGTGCCATTTACTTGCCAAATCTATACTATACTATAGTCTCCAAAATATTGAAATTTAGGATCAACCAAAGGACAATGAAAGGCTGGAGAATGTTATTACAAATGAGTAATTATGGAGGAAAAGGAAGGAAGCAAGGGAGGGAGGGAAGGAAAGAGGAAGGGAGGGAGAGTACAAGCATTTGTTAAACACCTACAATGTTCCAGGTCCTGTGATAAACACTTTACAAATTTTATTTCATTTGATCTTCACAATAACCCTGGGAGGTATAGTTGAGGAAATTGAGGCAGATAGTGAATAAATGATTCCAGGCCCTCAATGTACTTTGGTGCATAAAGAATGTCATCAGAGAAATACACAACTGGGGGAAATTAATGTATTGATCACCTAGCTAGAGTGAAGAACAACCAAAATACAGCCCACATGATCACTGGTATTCCCACAATATCAGGACAATAAAAGGAAGCCCATGTCTGTCATAGGCCATTCTTCTCAACACTTAATCCTTAAGTAGGGTGTAAACATTCCTGTTTTGTAAGACTAAGCAGGGTGGAGTAAATATAAAATTCATAAAGCTAAAAAAAGCTTGTTCCAATAGTATTTCACTATTTAAACTTTTATTATTTTCCCAGTGACTCTCATATGAATATTTATGATGCCATTTATCATTCCCGATGGTGAAGAACAGCAATTCCATGATTAACTTCCCCACACGGCAAATGGTTCCCTTCTCCCTCATCCCAAAGAGGACAACTGATGCCACCATAGAGACAATATTTTTCTTTCTTAGGCACTGTGAAATTTGGATTTACTCCACCCTACTTAGTCTTTAGAATTTTAACCACCAATTTTACACCCCACTTAAGGATTAAGTGTAGGGGAGGAAGGTCTATGACCCAGTGTACTAGCAAGTGACAAATCAAAAACAACTGACTGACCCCCTGGGTAGTTCAAAGCCAAGTTTAAGCCAACATTGGTACATGTAAGACACAGGAAGTGACACAAAGAACTGCCTTTATATTGCATGGTCACTTCCTGTGAGAGGGACTTCACCATGGAACTTGATCATGGAGGAACTCAGGCTTGGGATCTCAGACTGCTTCCCTTGGGCTGGCACGTGGTGAGTGAAAAGGCTAACTCCCTTCTTAATCATTAGAGAAGGAGGTGGAATGAGGAAGAGAATTTGAAAGTAAAAACAAATAAAACAGAACTTAAAGGAGAAAATAAAAAACAAATTTTCCTTTTTATTTTTATGAATTTGACAAACATTAATAGACATGAATATTTCTATATACAAAGAAGAACACTAAAGGAGAGTTGCATATAAAACTGAATCTTCACTACATATAGTTTAGGTTTCTTTTATAATATTTCAAATATAATATGGTACTTCCAACACTGCCTTGCTTGACTGGGTCCCCTTTAGAACATTGTTGTTTGTAATGATATAATGACATTCTTTCTATTTTTAGTATCATTTTCACTATTGCTATCCTTCCTTTTATTTCACCCTCCCCCCAAACCTTCTTTTGTATTAAGTAACTACCATGAAACACAAATTCACACATTGGTGCATCTGTAAATGTATGCCTCATTCTCCACCTCTAGTTCATCTTCATCATTGGTCTTCTGGAATTGTGATTATTTCTCCAATAAGATTTCTGAGGTCTCTTAACAGCTATTTTCCTTTTGCAATGTTATAGACATTGCATAAATTGTTCTCCTGGTTCTGCTGCAAGTGGTATATCTTTGAAAAACAATCTACTTCCATGAGAAATAGTGCAACTGTCCGGTGAAGGAGAGTAATCAGTTGTAAAATCAAGCCACACCTAAATAATATGGTCAAGGACATACTACCAAAGGCTGTGGACACCCTTATGATTTCCATGAAGGAATCTTTATGTACTGGTGCTAGTCACAACTTTGAAATTCCAACTGTCCTGTGCCCAGCTATGCCCCATTAGGAGGAGATCACATTTTTTCCCCTGGCTGACTTGCCTATTAACAGGATTTTATAGCAAGCCACCTTCCCTATAATGCTGTAAAATTGTTACCAATCTCTGAAAGACTATATCCAGGGGCTTTTCTACTTCCTTATTGATGTCGTATATACCTTGGGTACAAATAATGACTTCACCCAGATAATTTCTTCAACAGGTTCCAAACTTCTTATTAATACATAAGCAAGAATTCTCTCTCTCTCTCTCTCTCTCTCTCTCTCTTTTTTGGCTATATGAATTGCAGGAAGGAAGGAAGGAAGAAAGGAAGGAAGGAAGGAAGGAAGGAAGGAAGGAAGGAAGGAAGGAAGGAAGGAAGGAAGGAAGGAAGGAAGGAAGGAAGGAAGGAAGGAAGGAAAGAAAAACATCTACTGTGTATGACCCACTGATAAGACCACCTAAAATAAACTAAGTTCTTCTGGTCCATTAATACTGTAATTGAGAGATTAGTTCTTCAAATGATGCCACTAAGTCTTAGCTCAGCCTTGATAGTAAGCCCATCATGGTCCATTTTTTTCTCTGAAGCCAGCTGTTAGGAATAAGTGTTTTTGGGAAGCATTTAGACTTGGATCCTGACCTATCCTCTTCTGACAAAGTTAGAGTAGGCTTGCTAGCCTTCTCCAAGGAATTTGTTTCCATAAAACATGGGCAACCCTGGTTTGGATGGCATAGCAGAGGCACAGCCATGAAGACTCTCTTCAACACACACACACACACACACACACACACACACACACACACACACAATCCTCTTGCTCATTGTCTCTCTTTTGTAATATGCCAATCTTCAACAATCATGTAAAAAATTTTAACCTTGAATTCCCCATATCAAGTTATCTATAAAAACTTTCTATTCCTAAGAAGTTTTCTTATTCCTGCTATCAGAAACTAAACCTGTATGTAAACCCAATGCCTAAATTGGGTCCATTTACAATCTATTCAGATTCAAAAAGGTTACTTGACTCTAGGGAAATCTAAACTTCTTGGATTTACAGTATAAATTATATTGAAAAAACTGGGTGAATATTTCCTGAATTTACCAAAATGCTGAGAGAGAGGGAGAGGGGGAGAGTGAGGGGGGGGAGTAGGAGAGGGAGAGGGAGAGACAGAGACAGAGACAGAGACAGAGACAGAGACAGAGACAGAGACAGAGACAGAGACAGAGCTATAGCCTTGTTAGTGATCAGGAAAGTCCAATGAATCCCTCCTTAACAATGTCTTTTATGAGGAAACTGGTGGTCAGCTTGT
The DNA here is from genome assembly GCF_027887165.1 of Monodelphis domestica. Lineage (NCBI taxonomy): Eukaryota > Metazoa > Chordata > Mammalia > Didelphimorphia > Didelphidae > Monodelphis > Monodelphis domestica. Next base: position 47,065,709 of record NC_077230.1, on the reverse strand, counting down.
TGCTAATTAAAGGCTTCCCATAATCCCTATTACTCAGTAGGAATCTCATTCATTTTAATTGAAGTGACCCTAATAAAAACAAAATGTTTCCTGGGCCTGCGGTCAATTTTGCTTACACTTAACAAGCTCCATTCAATATTGTTATTATATTGCCTGAGTTCTAGGAGTCTAATATCATCTACACAACACATTTTTATCAGTCAGTTCATCCACAGGTGTTCATGTTTAGGAACTAAGAACTTTTTCTAAATTCTGTGTCCCAAAAGACAATTCCTGTCTGATTCTCTGAAAAAGTATGAGGTTATGTCTTAAATGTTAGTTCATTCTGACTTTAAAAAAGGTTAGTCAACTGCTTGATCACATGAGTCAATGGGAATATGATTGGGGATGTAGACTCTAAACGATCACCCTAGTGCATATATCAATAATATGGAAATAGACCTTGATCAATGACACACATAAAACCCAGTGGAATTACATGTTGGCTATGGGGGAGGGGGGTAGAGGAGGGGAGGTGAAGAACATGAATCTTGTAACCATGGAAAAATATTTTATATTAATTAATTTAAAAATTCTCAAAAAAATAAAATAAAAATAAATTAAAAAGGTTAGTGACCTTTTCCCCAAAACCTGTTCTCTTTTTGTCAATGACACTATCATTCACTGAATCTTCCACATTTAAGAACTAATACCACCTTGGATTATTCCTTCTCCCTCACTCCCCACATCCAACCTGTCAAGTTCAATAGTATCCATCTCCACAGAAATCTCATTTAAAGTCATTTCAGCACTGTTCCTACTGGTACTATCTTTATACAGGTCCCCATTAGTAGGGGCTTGAATTATTGCAGTAGACTCCAATCTCTTTTCTCTTACTTCTACTTTCTCCTCTATAAAGTAATTTCCCCTTCTGAATCTCACTTAACATTTGGTTTGCACGTCCATAAAGAATTTACTAGTTTTTATTTTGCATTAGGGTTATTCATAAATGTATATCTCCTTCCCAAGTTACAGTACCCATAAGGGCAATGATCATTTCTTATTTAAGCTTGATGTCTCTCCAAGCTTTGAGCACAGTGTTCCATACTCAGTTGGAATTTCAAAAATGTTTGTTGACATTTTAAATAGACTCTACAATGAGATTACAGAGTCATAAATTAGAAATTAAAATCGATCTTCAAAGTTATCACCTCCATTCCTTGCCTCCATTTTACAGATGATGAAATTGAGCTTGCCCAAAGTCATATGGTAATAAGTAGCAAAACCAGAATTTTAATCAAGCCATCTAACTCCAAATTGAATGGGAGACATCTTAGTTAGAACCAAGAGAATCAGAATTTTAAAGATGGAAAAAGATCTTAGAGATTATCTATTCCAGGAATATCATGGACTCCTTTTTTCAGTCTGATGAAGTCTATGGGCCCCATCTTAGAATGACGTTTTTTAAATAATTGAAGGAAATTTCAAATGGAGGTTAATGAAAAAAAAAAGGATTCCAGTTTTTCCTTTCTAAATTCACAGGACCACTGAAATCTATCTGAGGTCCCCATAAGGGTCTAGAGACCATTTTAAGAACCCTTGATCTTGTCCAACCCCATCAATCAACTGATAAAATAACTGAGGTCTAAAGAGGTCATTGCCCATAACTAATTAGAGACAGACTCAGGACTAGAATCCAGGTCTCATGAGTCCAGGTGCTTTATCTTGTAATTGGTCTTTTTCTATAAATTTCTAATAAATATGAATTCTAAAAAATATGAATCTAAATTATGCTTTTCATTAATATGAAAAATGCCTGAATAAGACTACCATCCATTAAAATAATTGTTTTGGAGGTGGTTGACTTGCTTCTGAGTTTTTAAGGTTAATTCTGCTGTTATTTCCTCCTGCAAATAGTAGGATCACTGCTGCCTATTAAGCAAAAGTTTTATTGACGGTGTGTCTGACCAATACATTATAAAGCACAATTGTTAAAGGTTAATCCGTATTCCTCCACTCACTGAAGCTCAGTTGGCTACAGAACTCAACATTGACTCTAATTATATGATTGTCTCTCCTGATAGAATGGAAGTTACTTGAGGGGAAAAAAGTGTTTCTTTTTTTTTTTCATTTCTGTTCGCAGTACCTAGACCATATTAAGTCCTTAATATATTCTCATTGAATTATAAGATTTAGAACTTGAGTTAAGCCACTGAAAATATTTCTGCAAGTAGGATTCAATGAGCAGAAAACCCCCCAACCCATTGGTATGTCATGATCTCCTCATTGGTGGAGATTAAAACCCCAAACCTGCATGAGGTAGGGTTGGAGGGAGAGAGAGAGACAGAGAGAGAGAGAGAGACAGAGACAGAGACAGAGAGACAGAGAGACAGAGACAGAGACAGAGACAGAGAGACAGAGACAGAGACAGAGAGAGAGACAGAGAGACAGAGAGACAGAGACAGACAGAGAGAGAGACAGACAGAGAGATAGACAGAGAGACAGACAGAGACAGAGAGAGAGTCAGAGAGACAGAGAGAGAGACAGACATACAGAGGGAGAGACAGAGAGAGACAGACAGACAGAGAGATAGACAGAGAGACAGACAGAGAGACAGAGACAGAGAGATAGACAGAGAGACAGACAGAGAGAGACAGAGAAACAGAGACAGAGACACACACACACAGACAGAGAGAGAGACAGAGAGGGGGAGAATGGAGAGAGGTGGGGGGAGAGTGGAGAGAGAGAGAGAGAGAGAGAGACAGAGAGACAGAGACAGAGACAGAGAGACAGAGACAGAGGCAGAGAGTCAGAGAGACAGAGAGAGATCAGGTCTCTCTTTGGGCCCTTGAGCTTCAAGCTCTGGTGACTTCCAACTTTAATGAAGAAGATGGGTGATACCAGCCCCACTCTTCAGCTGGCTGATGGGAGAAAAGACTATGAAAAGAAGCTGACATAAGAGGAACTAATAGTCTCCATCATGTCCCCATTCCCTGCTTACTATACTAGAGACTCATGGGAATTTGAATGAGACCTGGGACTCTCTCTTGTTTGAGCTAACTTCACTCTCAATGGAAGAGCTCCTTCATTCTGTATTACTTGGTATATATTTGCATATGTATACTTTCTCTGATTTTTGTTTTGCTATCAACTTGGATAATAGTATTTTTGTTTTGTTGATATTTGTACTGTGTGTTCATTGTGGAAGTGGCATTTTATGGGAAGTAAATTAAGGCTTAGACACAAAACTTGGGGGTACCTCTTTCCTATACATGAATGGCAATCAAGAATTTAGCCTAAACCTGAAAAAATACATCCTTTGGACTAATAATATTTAATGAAGTTCCTGAGTACTAAGCACTTCACTAGATATATCATTTTCATTGACTATATATAGTCAGAAAAATCTTTGTGGACCGTCCCTTTTTCTCAATCTTTTCCTAAGTGAGTTTCCAGTTCTCTCTACCTTCTTATTAAAATGCCCAACTAACTCACCAATGGGTAAATGGGTAACAGATGGTTACAGTAAATACTTCTAATTGGGCCCCTCCAACTGAGATAAGTTGTCCAATCTCTCTGTAACTTTATATTGATTAATTTTCCATTAGACAACTAACTTGTGAGTTCCTTCAATGGCAAGACTTCTCAGAAGAATTCTGTCTTCTCAGTTAAAGGTCTTGACACTGTATTCTGGCATCATCACATGTTTTATGTCACAGATCTTCTGGGCTGAAGCTATGGACTTGGTAGGCATCTCTCAGTTGTCCTGAGTGTGAGTAGTTGCATCATCTCCTTCATCTGAGGTACCAAAACACAAGTAAATAGGCAGGTGTGATTCTTGCCCAAACATGAGCAAGTGTGGTATAAAACCTGTAGCATCATTCATGGTGGTATCATTGTTGACTCCACTGAGCCTTTTGTTCTGATCCTAAAGTTCCCAACATGGTCAACCATATACTGTTAATGCATTCAAGCTGGGCATCTCTGGAGGGTGGTAAGGAGTAGTACTAGGCTTTTTGATGGCAAGGCCCATATTTCTTTGTGTAAAAATCTCTCAAAGTCTAGACCTTGGTCAGTGTGGATGGTGGCAAGAATTTACAAACTGAAAAACATCTTTCCCATGACATTTTAGCAACAATAAATGCTTTTAAGTTTCTGGTTGTGTATGCTTGTGCAAATCTGGTGAAATGGTCAGTCACCACCAAGTTATGAATCATATTTTTAGTATCTCCTTCTAGGGATAAAAAAATCAATACAGATCTGTTCCAAAGGTTTGCTAGTGCTTATATTCCCCAAATATACAAAATGAGAAAGTAATACTTTTCTTTGTACACTTTTGGAACAAGTTCCACACTTCCAGATGACTTCTGCAACCATCTTTGGTTAGTAAAACATGTTTCTACCATGAGGGTCCTTTATTGACCCATATATCCAAAGTCATCATGGAAGGCATTCATGAATATTGGGTGATAAACTTTAGGAGTATCAGCTGTTTCCTGGTTCCATGTGTGGGAACAATCATAGTCCAATACAGCTCCAACTTCTGCCATTGCCTCAACAATAAGATGCCTTTTCCTGTTTGGAACTTCAGACCAGTAGAATCATTACCCTGCTTTTTGGCTAATATAATAAGCAACTAGGTGGTGTAGTGGACAGAGTCTGTGGTCTGGAGACAGGAAGACTCACCTTTGAATCCAAATCTGGTGCGACCCTGGACAGGACACAAAGAAGATTACTTTGCCTCAGCCCCTCACCTGTAAAATGAGCTGAAGAAGAAAATGGAAAACCACTCCAGTGTCTTTGCCAAGAGAACCCCAAGTAAGGTCACGAAGAGTGAAACAGGATTGAAATGACTAAACCACAACTCCTTTTAATCCTTCATCAGCCATCTATCTGCTCTTGCCTCTAGTCATCTGCAAACAACTGGGGCAAGAAATATTGGCTCAATATCACAAGATTTATATCTATTCTTGGCATGCTGCCTGTTATAAATCTCATATTCTCAGTTAGATTTTCAGTGAGTTGGAGTCTACTAGCTTGAGTAGTATAGATTGTTCTCACACGTTCTTCTGGTGTCGCCAAGATACCAGAATGGTATCAATGATATCAGCATTCATGTCAGTCTCACCAAGCCTATCATGCACACTTAAATCATACTTAGTCAATTCTGCTTCGTATTTCTGGCAATAAATCAATATCGATCAATAAACATTTAGTAAGCACCTACTATGCTAAGTCCTGAGTCCAACTTGATGCTGGTTAAGATAATAATACCAGTCCACTCTTGGACCTTTGCTCTATATCCAGAATCTTCAAACTTTTCAGTGATGGTCCACTTTTAAAGCCAAGAACTCAAGCTTATAGATTAGGGAGTGAGATTCACTGTCAGCCAAACCTCTGCTGACAAATTCAATTGGCCTCTGGTAACCATCTTTCTCCTGGTATAGGACAAGTCCTAAACTTTCCAGGACAGCATCGGTGTAAAGAACAAAAGGCTTACTTGAGTCTACATAAGCCATATTAGTGTTTGTTGGTAGGGCAGTTGTCTTTGAAAGCTTTTTTTTCACTCCGTCTGTCCATCTATCTCCAAAAGTTTTTGTAGACTTTGAGACAATTTTGCTTTTCTTGCCTTTTGGGTTTCAGACCTCTGAAATCACATGAATGAAGTCACTGGGTAGTTTAACAAAAACATGTTGTTTTTTTTTTAATTTTATAATATTTTATTTGATCATTTCCAAGCATTATTCATTAAAGACAAAGATCATTTTCTTTTCCTCCCCCCCACACCCCATAGCCGACATGTGATTCCCCTGGGTATCACATGTGTTCTTGATTCGAACCCATTGCCATGTTGTTGATACTTGCATTAGAGTGTTCGTTTAGAGTCTCTCCTCTGCCATGTCCCCTCAACTGCTGTAGTCAGGCAGTTGCTTTTCCTCGGTGTTTCTACTCCCACAGTTTGTCCTCTGCTTATGAATTGTTTTTTTTTCTCCTAGATCCCTGCAGATTGTTCAGGGACATTACACCGCCCCTAATGGAGAAGTCCATTACGTTCGATTATACCACAGTGTATTAGTCTCTGTGTACAATGTTCTCCTGGTTCTGCTCCTCTCGCTCTGCATCACTTCCTGGAGGTTGTTCCAGTCTCCATGGAACTCCTCCACTTTATTATTCCTTTGAGCACAATAGTATTCCATCACCAACATATACCACAATTTGCTCAGCCATTCCCCAATTGAAGGGCATCCCCTCGTTTTCCAGTTTTTGGCCACCACAAAGAGCGCAGCTATGAATATTTTTGTACAAGTCTTTTTGTCCATTATCTCTTTGGGGTACAGACCCAGCAGTGCTATGGCTGGATCAAAAGGTAGATATTCTTTTGTCACCCTTTGGGCATAGTTCCAAATTGCCCTCCAGAATGGCTGGATCAGTTCACAACTCCACCAGCAATGCGTTAATGTCCCTACTTTGCCACATCCCCTCCAGCATTCATTACTTTCCTTTGCTGTTATGTTAGCCAATCTGCTAGGTGTGAGGTGATACCTCAGAGTTGTTTTGATTTGCATCTCTCTGATTATAAGAGATCTAGAACACTGTTTCATGTGCTTGTTAATAGTTTTGATTTCTTTATCTGAGAACTGCCTATTTATATTCCTTGCCCATTTATCAATTGGAGAATGGCTTGATTTTTTTGTACAGTTGATTTAGCTCTTTATAAATTTGAGTAATTAAACCTTTGTCAGAGGTTTCTATGAAGATTTTTTCCCAGTTTGTTGTTTCCCTTCTGATTTTAGTTACATTGGTTTTGTTTGTGCAAAAGCTTTTTAATTTGATGTAGTCAAAATTATTTATTTTACATTTTGTGATTCTTTCTATGTCTTGCTTGGTTTTAAAGTCTTCCCCTCCCAAAGGTCTGACATGTATACTATTCTGTGTTTACCCAATTTACTTATGTTTAAGTCACTCACCCATTTTGAATTTATCTTGGTGTAGGGTGTCAGGTATTGATCTATTCGTAGTCTCTCTCACACTGTCTTCCAATTTTCCCAGCAGTTTTTATCGAATACTGGATTTTTGTCCCAAAAGCTGGGATCTTTGGGTTTATCGTATACTGTCTTGCTGAGGTCGCTTTCCCCCAGTCTATTCCACTGATCTTCCTTTCTGTCTCTTAGCCAGTACCAAATTGTTTTGATGACTGCTGCTTTGTAATATAGTTTAAGGTCTTGGACTGCAAGGCCCCCATCATTTGTGGGTTTTTTTTCATTATTTCCCTGGATATCCTTGATCTTTTGTTGTTCCAAATGAATTTTGTTATGGTTTTTTCTAAATCAGTAAAGAAGTATTTTGGTAGTTCAATGGGTATGGCACTAAATAGATAAATAAGTTTGGGTAGGATGGTCATTTTTATTATATTGGCTCATCCTATCGATGAGCAGTTAATGTTTCTCCAATTGCTCAAGTCTAGTTTTAGTTGTGTGGAGAGTGTTTTGTAGTTGTGCTCAAATAGTTCCTGTGTTTGTCTCGGGAGATAGATTCCTAGGTATTTTATTTTGTCTAAGGTGATTTTGAATGGGATTTCTCTTTCTAGTTCTTGCTGCTGAGCTGTGTTGGAGATATATAGAAATGCTGATGACTTATGTGGGTTTATTTTGTATCCTGCAACTTTGCTAAAGTTGTTGATTATTTCAATTAGCTTTTTGGTTGAATCTCTAGGATTCTTTAAGTAGACCATCATGTCATCCGCAAAGAGTGATAATTTGGTCTCCTCCTTGCCTATTTTGATGCCTTCAATTCCTTTATCTTCTCTAATTGCTACTGCTAGTGTTTCTAGTACAATGTCGAATAGTAGAGGTGATAATGGGCATCCTTGTTTCACTCCTGATCTTATTGGGAATGCATCTAGTTTATCCCCATTGCAGATGATATTAGCTGATGTTTTTAGATATATACTGTTTATTATTTTTAGGAACGACCTTTCTATTCCTATGCTTTCTGGTGTTTTTAATAGGAATGGGTGTTGTATTTTATCAAAGGCTTTTTCTGCGTCTATTGAGATAATCATGTGGTTCTTGTTGGTTTGCTTGTTGATATGGTCAATTATGTGGATGGTTTTCCTAATATTGAACCAGCCCTGCATCCCTGGTATAAATCCTACTTGATCATGGTGGATGACTCTTCTGATCACTTGCTGGAGTCTTTTTGCTAGTATCCTATTTAAGATTTTTGCATCTATATTTATTAGGGAGATTGGTCTATAGTTTTCTTTCTCTGTTTTTGACCTGCCTGGTTTTGGAATCAGTACCATGTTTGTGTCATAAAAGGAGTTTGGTAGAACTCCCTCTTTGCTTATTATGTCAAATAGTTTGTATAGTATTGGGATTAACTGTTCTCTGAATGTTTGATAGAATTCACTGGTGAATCCATCAGGCCCTGGGGATTTTTTCTTAGGAAGTTCTTTGATGGCCTGTTGGATTTCATTTTCTGATATGGGATTATTTAAGAATTCTATTTCTTCTTCTGTTAGTCTAGGCAGTTTGTATTTTTGTATATATTCATCCATATCACCTAAATTGGTGTATTTATTGCCATATAATTGGGCAAAGTAATTTTTAATGATTGCTTTAATTTCCTGTTCATCAGAGGTGATGTCCCCCTTTTCATCTTTGATGCTGTTAATTTGCTTTTCTTCCTTCCTTTTTTTAATTAGATTGACCAGTACTTTGTCTATTTTGTCTGTTTTTTCAAAGTACCAGCTTCTTGTCTTATTTATTAAATCAATAGTTCTATCACTTTCGATTTTATTAATTTCTCCCTTAATTTTTAGGATGTTTAGTTTGGTTTTCTGCTGGGAGGTTTTAATTTGGTCGCTTTTGAGTTTTTTTATTTGCATTTCCAATTGATTGATCTCTGCTCTCCCTAGTTTGTTAATATATGCACTCAGGGATATGAATTTACCTCTGATTACTGCTTTGGCTGCATCCCAAAAGGTTTGAAAGGATGTCTCGCCATTGTCATTTTCCTCAATGAAATTATTAATTGTTTCTATGATTTCTTCTCTAACTAGACGATTTTTGAGTATCATATTGTTTAATTTCTAATTAGTTTTTTATTTGGTTTTCCATGTACCATTACTGATCATTATTTTTATTGCCTTGTGGTCTGAAAAGGCTGCATTTATGTGACAAGAAAATCACTTTAAAAAACTGATATATATTAATTTAAGGTCGCCAAGGAATTCAGCTATGTAATTCCTTAATGAAAACTCAAGTCAGCAGTGAACCTTTTATGGAGTTTAATTACAAACAGGAGGAAGAAAGGTATGAGAGAGAGAGAGAGAGAGAGAGAGAGAGAGAGAGAGAGAGAGAGAGAGAGAGAGAGAAGAGAAGGGAATAGGGCTTAAATACCCCCTCTGTTTAGGCTGGGCCAAAAAGCCCAAGCCCTTAGATAGCTGAGGCAAAGAAAAGAGATCAGTCCCTATCACTCACGTGACCAAAATGGAGAAACAGTCTCAGGGGCCTCCACCTCCAGCTTCCTTCAGAGCAAGCTTCTCAGAGCACAACCTCTCCAGAGCAAAACCTCTCCAACCAACCACCTTAGTCCTCAGACCCCGCTATCTTTAAGGAAACCATCTAAGTTCCCTCCCCTCAGTTCTCACATCTACCAATCACTGTCCATGTCTTCCCTGTGCCAATGGTGGCTCTAGCTTAACCCAGGACCGCCCAGAGGTCTGTGGCTTTGCACATGTCTGTTGAAGGTCATATTCTCAAATAATTAAATCTTGATCCTTTGCTGCAGCCCTTCCTAAATCCTGTTACTCTAAGTAGGGTAGAAATTGTACTTTCCAAGACCTGGTTCTGTCATTCCAAGTATCTCTATTGTATCAATTCTAAAATCAATCATGACTCAATGAACTTCCTGTTCTATGCTTAAGCATAGGTCAAAGCCCTTTCCATTGTTCAGCAAAAGGTTTCTGTCCTAAAGTACTCTTAAGTAGGGAGGAGAAGGACCTTCCCTACCTAATGTTGGAAATGGGGAAATTTCCAACCTTCATAAGTCTAAGAAATTTTAAGGTTTACATTTATTATTTCTGCTTTTCTGCATTTGTGTGCCATGTTTCTGTGACCTAATGTATGGTCATTCTTTGTGAATGTGCCATGTGGTGCTGAGAGGAAGGTGTATTCCTTTTTATCCGTATTTATTTTTCTCCATATGTCTATTAATTCTAATTTTTCTAAGATTTCATTCACTTCTTTTACCTCTTTCTTATTTATTTTTTGATTTGATTTATCTAAATTTGATAATGGTTGGTTCAAGTCTCCCACTAATATGGTTTTACTGTCTATTTCTTCCTTTAATTCTCCTAGTTTCTCCATTAGAAAATTGGGTGCTATATTATTTGGTGCATACATGTTGATTAGTGATATTTCCTCATTATCTAAAATCCCTTTTAACAAAATATAATTACCTTCCCTATCCCTTTTGATCAGGTCTATTTGTGCTTTGGCTTTATCAGATATCATGATTGCCACTCCTGCCTTCTTTCTGTCAGTTGAGGCCCAGAAGGTCTTACTCCATCCTTTAATTCTGACCTTGTGGGTGTCTACCCACCTCATGTGTGTTTCTTGAAGACAACATATGGTAGGGTTTTGGATTCTAATCCATTCTGCTATTTGTCTATGTTTTATGGGTGAGTTCATCACATTCATGTTCAAGTTATGACTGTCACTTGTGGACTCCCTGGCATTTTGATATCCTTCCCTAATTCTAACCTTTCTTCTTCAGCTCTACCTTTTAGTCCTATGATTTACTTTAAATCAGTCCCCCTTGTACTTCCCTTACTACCCCCTCCCTTCTTATTCCCTCCCTTATTTTTCCCTGTAGTCTTTTTAAAATCCCCCCTTCTCCCTCCCTTGTACTGCTTCCCTCCCCACCAGTCTGTTTTTTACCCTTCTACTCCCCTATAGGGTGCAAATCTATTCTCTTCCCCAATGGATTGGATTGTTCTTCCCTCTTTGGGTTAGTTTCAAAGTACGTAAGAGTTGAGTATTTCCTATCTCCAACCTCTTTACCCTTCCAGTGTATCGATGTTCTCCCCCCTCCCGCCATGAGCTTCTTTGTGACATATAAATTTACTCCCATTTGTTTCTTTTCCCATTTCTTTTAGTCATAACCTCTTTTCTTTTTTAGCTTTAGTCATGTATATATATATATACATACACATGTATATGTATTTATGCATGCATATATCTATATACCTATTTATGTCTTGTCCTTTCATCCTATACAGTTTGTCACTGTTCCCTCTGAGTGTAGTTCTTCTAGCTGCTCAGGTGAAAGCAACAGTTTTTAAGAGTTGCTAATGACCTCTTTTCTTATAGGGATACATATCATTTTAACTATTGAGTCTCTTAAAAATTTGTTGTTGTTGTTGTTGTTTCCCCTCTTTTTTAATTACCTTTTGATGATTCTCTTGAGTTCTGCTGTTGGACTTCAAATTTTCTGTTCAGGTCTGGTCTTTTATTTATGAATGCTTGGAACTCTTCTGTTGTGTTAAATGACCATACTTTCCCCTGTAAGAATATAGTCAGTTTTGATGGGTATTTTATTCTTGGCTCTAGACCTAGTTCCCTTGCTTTCCGGAATATCATATTCCATGCCTTTCGGTCCTCCAGTGTGGTTGCAGACAGATCCTGTGTTATCCTCACCGTGTTTCCATGGTATCTGAATGGCTTCTTCTTGGCAGCTTGTAACATCTGTTCTTTCATCTGATTGTTTTTGAATTTGGCTATAACATTTCTTGGTGTTGTCAGTTGGGGATTAAATACAGGGGGTGATCTGTGGATTCTTTCAATCTCCACTTTCCCCTCTTGTTCTAGGATCTTGGGACAGTTTTCCTGGATAATTTCCTCTAGTATTATGTCCAGGCTTTTTCTTTTGTCGTGGTCTTCTGGTAGTCCAATTATTCTTAAATTTTCTCTTCTTGAACGATTTTCTAAATCGTCTGTTTTGTGAATGAGATGCTTCACATTTTCCTCAATTTTTTCATTCTTTTTGTTTTGTTTTATAGTGTCCTGCTGCCTTGTGAGGTCACTTGATTCTAGTTGTTTTACTCTGGTTCTTAAAGATTGGATTTCATCTCTGGCTTTTTGGTCATCTTTTTCCTTCTGGTCTGATTTTCTTCGAAGATCGTCTTTCATCCTCTTTACCTCATCTTTCATCCTTTTTACCTCGTCTTTCATCTCCTTTGCCTCATCTTTCATCTCCTTTGCCTCATTTTCCAGCTGGATGATTTTGGCTTTCAGGACACTATTTTCTTGTTTTAGTTCAAGTGCCTCTGTTTCCAGATGACTTATCTTACTTTTTAAGTTCTTTTCCCAATTGCCTTCATCCTCTCTTAGTTGTGTTTTGAGTTCTTCCACAGCCTGTATCCAATTTGCTGGGATTTCTGGTTTATTGTTTGCTGATCTGTCCCCCTCTGTTCCATTTGGTGAGTAGTAGCTGTCTATTGTAGTTTCTTTCTTCTGTTTCTGTTGTTTGTTCAAATTCACCCCTTCTTTACTCCCCGTATTTGTCTGTGCTCTTGTTCCTCTCATTTTTTTGTTTTTTGGGGATTTCTATCAGTCTCCCCTCTTGGAGCTTTAACAGAAGATCTCTTGGTGTAATCTCTGGGGGAGGGTTGTTGGGGGTTTGAGCTTTCCTGTCCTCTGGAGGCTTTTGATTGGCTTAAAGTCCAGCAGTCAATGAGGATGGATGGGGAGCCTGGGCTTCCCTGTATGCTGGAGACTTTTGATGGGATTGAGTTCAGCTTAGTTAGGCTGGACTTACTCTGAGTTTTAAACTTCCTGGACAGCTGGAGCAAATATGGAGGATCTCCAAAGCTCTGGCCAGGCTGCCAGGTCTATGCTCCTAGGCTGCCATCTTGACTTCGCCTCTAGGTTTCTGCTTTTTCAGAAGACCCTGCTCTCTAAGGGGGGAGGTGTGTGGCCTCTCTGGGCTCTGAGGGCTCCTTATGGGATTAGGTTCACCTGGTTTGGGCTGAAAGAGCCCTGAAGCAAAAAACCTCCTCCTCCACAATCTGTGTTGAATGCCTGGAGACTGGCCCGAGTTGTTTTCAAGGTAAGCCCTTCACCAGCACTGAGGTTTTTGTTCATTCAGCTCTGAGGGCTCCTGATGGGATTAGGTTCAGGTGGTGTGGGCAGAATGATTCCCGAGCCAAAAAGAGGAAGAAAAAAAACCAACCTCCTCCTCCACAGTCTGTGTTGGGTGCCCAGAGACTGGCCTGGGTTACTTTCAAGGTAAGCTCTTCGGAGCAACCCCTTTGCCAGCCCTGAGTTTTCTGTCCTTTCAGTAGCTCTGAGGGCTCCTGATGGAATTGGGTTCAGCTGGTGCCGTAAAGCTGGGACCTCCCTTGAGACTCAGATGGAAGGACCCAGCCAGGGGGCTACAGGCTTCCCCCTTCTCTCTATGTTTCCATGCCTTCTGTATTGGGCACCCCGGAGACTGGCTCAGGTTGCTTTCAAGGTGAGTCCTCAGAGCCCTGAGGTTCCTGCTGCTGCCGTGGGCTCAGCACTCTGGGTTGGGGGGGATGGGTCCTGGGACCTTCCTTCTGCCTACCCCTTAGATCCGAGTGATCTAGGGTTCTGACTTTTGGAGTGCGGTATCTTTTGATCCAGGTCCAGGAGGAGGGTTTCCCAGGTCTATCCTGTTGTTCAGCTTGAATTTCGGTGTCCTAGGAGCACTCTGTTTGCGATCAGTAAGGAAGGGTTTCTGAGGTCTGAACTTTTGCTGCTTCTACACTGCCATCTTGACCGGAAGTTCCCATGTTTTGTTTTTTAAACAAATTTGTGATAGTAACCTCTAAATCCCAGGAAAATTCTTGTCTCTTTTTCAGGGGTGCGTGACTACTTAAGAAGCACTTCTACCTTCTGTGGGTAAGTGCTCACGCTTTGTTGGGAAACAATGTGATCCACATTCTTAACAGAAGCTCTGAAAAACTGACATTTGTCCATTGATGGCTTCAGATCAGCTTTCTCCAACCAATAAAACATTTGAAGTTTCTCATCATGTTCCTCCAGTGTCTTAACAGTGTCATCAAGATGTGATAACACTTTTAGAGAATTCATGCACTCAATTGCTTTCTCTCTCAACTTTGGAAAGTCAACGCCCCTGAGATGCTTTGGGGCATTTCCTCAAACTGGTAAAATCGAAGCAGACAGATAAAGGTAGACTTTTGCTTATTTTCATCAGACACAAGGATCTGGTAGTATCTACTACATATGTCCAGAACCAAAAACCTTTGGCTGCCCAAGCAGAGAGTCTAAAGTCTCTTGTATCCATGGCACAGTATACTGGTCCTCTTTAGTATTTATATTCATAGTTCTGTAAGCAGTACACATCTATATATTAACATTTTTCTTAGACATCATCATTATGGGTAATGTGTAAAGGCTGTTGTGATACTCCCATTAACCAACATTTCTTTGGGATGATTTCTGAGATCTTCCATCAAAGATAGAAGAATCCTGCTAGATCTTTCTCCAGAATCTCAGTCTAGGATAATCTAAAACAACAAAAAAAATCCCTGAAGAGATTCACTGCAGGGATCCCTCAAAAAGCAAAGGACCCAATTTTACCCCACATATAAAACTCGTCATTCTGGCCTCTATTACCTGAAGACAACTTGATATGTTACATTTCATCTATTCTCTAGGGTTCTCCCTTAACACTAAGGGGATTCAGGGTGGGGTGTCTTGGCTCTCTGAAAATGGCTTCAGCCCCCACTAATGATGGTCCTTCCAGTGTAAGGAAGGCTCACTGGCAACCTAGTTCCATCTAACCACATTAACTTTTACAAAGAAATATATTTTTAAAATATCTGATATTTATTATACTATATATTCTTCCCTTATAAGAAATATAAAGAGGAAAAAATTCAAAAAAAAACACAACATAAATACATAATGCAAACATAAATACAATCGCAAGCATTTACTCCAATGTTGGTTATAGAGTAGAGAAAAAAATATAACATGTTTACCCAAGGATGTTCCTCCATCATTTTCCAGGTACTGCTATCATGAAAAAATTCTTAAGCTTATTCTATTAATATTAAAACTTACTAGTTAGCAAACTTACTAATTAACAAATTTACTAGTTAGCAGTTCATATATATAAACATATAAGCAACAAATATATATATATAAACATATACATATAAATAAAAACAAACATATGAATATATCAATGATTCTTATAACACAGTCCAGTTTCAGGTTCAATGACCACTCCAGGCCTCCTTGAGTCCTAGACACCCCGGCTTCTCACCTTTCCAGGCAAGCTTGCTGCCACATTCCCCTGGGATCCCAGCTCCAAGGTTCCCATGGCTCAAACTCCTGGGTAAAGAGACTCAGAAAAGAAGGACTCCTCCATGTTAAGGCTAGGTGAGCATGCTCCAAAGACTCCATTCCACACTTCCCTCTGTTTAAAAGGGCCTTGGGGACTTGTAATATAGACCTCTCTCTCATTGGGAGATTATTGAGACTGCCCTGATTATCCATCTTTGAGAAGACAAAGCCGCCTGAGATGATGGAGGGAGATTTGGAACATGCCAACCATGGTTCTGCCTTTGCTCCTTTGAGTTTCTTGCTATTTGTCCTTGAGATTGAGAATTTTCAGAGTGTGTAAAGACAGCAGCCACACATTTTTGCTGCTGTTATGGCTTTGCCTGGGAGCAGCATTGGCAGGTAGAAAGATGACATTAGAACAGAATGTAGGATCTGGTACGCCATGCTCATCGAGTCTGGAAAGCAGATGCCATAACAAGTCCACCTTGGTAGATAAGACAGGCAATTTTCACAAATCTCATTGACTGTTAAGGGGACCAACAAGCCAATTCAAGTCCAGACTCCTTGTTTTCTCCCTTATTTTCATTGCTCCCATCAAAGACTACAGATCAGCTCTGGACAGCAGCCCAACTTCCCTTTCTTGGACCTGTGGATATAGGAAGAAGACCTGAGATAGCAGATAAATCTCTCAAGTCCATTCAATCAATCCACTCCATCCTCCATTAATCTGTCAAACTGATCTTCCCAAATCACAGATCTGACCAAATCACCACCTATTTGATAAATTTTAGTGGCTCCCTATCACTTTCAGGATCAAACATAAAATCCACTCGTTGACATTCAAAGCCCTTCATAATCTAGCCTTTTCCTGTGTTTTCACTCTACTTAGACCTTACTGACCCCTATATATCTGAGATCCAGTGACACTAAGACTTGCTTTTTTCCCTACAAGATAAATACTGCATTTTCTGACTGGGCATTTTTACTGACTACGTTGCCCATGCCTGGGATGGATCTCCTTTTTCCTCTCTTTTTAAAAATGTTCACTAAACTCATTTGAGTTCATAATATATTTAAATAAGTTTGGTAGAAGGGGAGAGATTGAGATTTCAGATCTTTTAAAATTTTTTTCTGAAAAAGACAGTTATAGTTCTGGTTTTAAACAAGTTTTTATAAGAAGGAAGGAAAGATGGAAGGAAGAAACAGAGGAAGAAAGGGAGAAAGAAAGGAGGGGGAAAAGGAGAGAGGAAAGAAGGAAGGAAGGAAAGGAGAGAGAAAGGGAAGAAGAAAGATGTTTGTCATTCAGATAGCATAAGTAGTTGAGCTGGCCCACAATGACACAGTTTATTCATCAGAAAGAATTTGTTGCCATAGCTCCAGTGAGGGACAGGACAGATTAAACAATGGCCAAAAATAAAAAAGAATAATACAGCTTTAGCTGCCTGTCTGCACAACCATTCATTGTAGCCCCAGCACAACAGTAGGGCTATTGGCCAGAGCAGAGGAAGTATAAATGAACCACAGTATAGAAGAGACAGAAAACTTTGGGTTAAGGTAAAATACATATAACTTGGAGCTTAGTTTATTCAATGACTTTAAGATTGATAGTTCCTCTGGACTGACCTTTAAGCTCTCTCGGGACATAGAAAGTGGGATAACTTTTGGTCAGCTGCTTTCCAAGTAAAAGATACAAATTTCACTGCTCTACCCAAAGAAATCAAAGTGGTCCAGAGGAAAGAAAAGTGGACCGAGAGAGAGAGAATCCAGCAGTGGTGATGGTAGGCTGCCAGGAGTGCAGGACAGAAGAGAAGACCATGGACATTTTTGCCCCCAAATTTTCACGCAAGGTAATATAAATGTTTCTTTTATAATGTGACTAATTATTTTCTAAGAGACTATCAAAACAGTTTTTAAGTAAATAATACAGTATTTTAAGTAAATAATACATTGTTATATCTGTACCAAAGTAAACTATGGCAGTTCTATATTTGTTAGACAAATGATAAAAGGAAAACTAATTTCAGATCAACATTTCCGTTTTCAGTCACTGCTACATCTAATCCTGATAGCAATAGACTAATTATTTCAATAAATGATTATTAATACATGAAATGAGAAATGTCACTTTTAAGGAGTACATAGGACTCTCACACTGATGCTTTCTTCAGGGCCAAAGCTTTGAGGCTGCCAGTCTCTCATTAGAATTTTGGACAATGTTGGGGTGATGTCTGGGGGCAGGGAAGCCTCCTCATGTCCCTTCAATAACTCTGAATATGTATAAAGCCAGCTATGTTCCCCAACTTGTAAAAGTCAGAGTCTAGCTGCGGACATTTCCTGGCCTGTAGAGGAGCGCGGATCAGAACCTCACTATAATCTTTTTGAAAAGTCGTTGACCCCTGGCCAAATTAGTGTCTGATGCATAAAGTAGGTCTTAGTCCCTGACTA
Organism: Monodelphis domestica; assembly: GCF_027887165.1. NCBI lineage: Eukaryota > Metazoa > Chordata > Mammalia > Didelphimorphia > Didelphidae > Monodelphis > Monodelphis domestica. The sequence continues at coordinate 47,047,941 of NC_077230.1, read as the reverse complement.
CTAAGCACTTAATAAAAGAGTTGTTAGATTTGTAAGAAACAGAGCCCTTCCTATTGACTTAATATCTCCTTTATTTCCAGAATGTTTGAATGTTGAAAACTCATGATCTATTTTGGTGATAATTAGTCATGCTAATTATTACACAGATTTCTGGGTTCAATTAGAAAAATAGTTTAATCTTTTTTGCTGTCCACCCCAGGTCATGGGCTTAAAATCTGGACACCAAGCAACTTTTTGAGAAAGAGATCTCATTCTTTTTCTAAATAGAGACCTTTCCCTAACTCTTATTTCATATTTTTTTTCCTGCAAAAATAGTTTTAAAAAATGAATTTCTGTGCTTTGTTTTCTTTATCTATTTTTTAAAATAAACCCTTACCTTTTGTCTTGGAATCAAACCTGTGTATTGGTTCCAAGGCAGAAGAGTGGTAAGGGCTAGGCAATGGGGGTCAAGTGACTTGCCCAGGGTCACACAGCTGGGAAGTGTCTGAGGTCAGATTTGAACGTAAGACATCCTGTCTTTAGTCCTGGCTCTTAATCCACTGAGCTACCCAGATTCCCCCTTCTTTATCTATTAAATGGAGATAACAGATTATTATTAATCTACTTTATTCATTCAAGGAATTTTTATAAGTGCCTGCTATGTGCATAGGGAGGATTGAAAATGTAAATCTTAATTAATGCGTAATCCCTACCATCATGAAGCTGATATTCTCTAAGGAAGAAAAGTCAACAAATATAACTATGTGATTAAATAATTACTTAAAGAATTGAAAACAAAATGATGGGAGATATCCAAAGGTATTCCCCCCCCCCCCCAACCAGAGAATCAGGGAAGGCAACATGGGAAAGGTGGCATTTGGAGTTTAAAGGATGGGTAGTACTTCAACAAGTGAAAAGTTTGAAGACTTTGAGAGAAGGTATTCCAGGCAGAGAAAGGCACAGAAGAATAAGACCCCTTACCGTGTTTTCAAGTAGTCTAAGGCGTATAGAGAAGATCATATGAATGAAGTCTGGAAATCTGAAACAGGCAGGGGTATTAGAAGATGGAAATCTTTGAATGACAGGCAATGACATTCAAGTTTGAATTTCATTTAGGAAGCAATGACAACAGTAAGGAGTCACTGAAGACTGAAAATTAATTAAAACAATGCCTTGAAAATTCTGGTTGAAATAATGATAGAAAACATCAGAGAACAGAAAAAGAGAACTGGCTTAAACTATGACTAATGAGATCCATTAAAAATGGCACACCTTCACATTTTCAGATAAACATTTACTGTATCTGTGTCATACCATATACTACATCATAGAGGTGCTTTCTCTAATTTAAAAATGTTTCTGTCATTTTATTTGAGGATCAGATTCTATTAACTTAGTTCTGTACTGCAAATAGTAGTCAATGAGAAGATTGGACAAAATCAGGCGTTCTTTGCATGGGATTCACAGACCTCCAAAGGTTCCATGGATAGATTACAGGGAATCTTTGAATTTGGATGGGGGCGGGGGGGGGGGGGAATTACATGTTAATTTCCACTAACTCCTAAATGAAATGTAATATTTCCTTCCATTATGAATTTTTTAAAAAATTCTGAGAAAGTATCTATAAGTTTCATCAGATTGACAAAGGGGTCCATGGAACAAAAAAAAGATTAAAGCCCCCTGAATAAGATAATCACTTTTCTGCTCTTATGATTCTGAATTTTCTTTTTCTCATCTTCCTAATTTTACAGCACTTTATTTGAATAACTTAAAAAATCCCATTTATTAAGCACTAACTTTGTGCATAGCATTATTCCAGATTCTGGAGCTACCAAGACAAAGCACAAAATAGCTGCTGCCCTCAAGGAGCTTACATTACTTGACAACAGTTAACTCCAAAGCCCCAACACAAGAAACACGATGACATTCTGATTAGAATTCTTGTGTGATTTCAACCCATTACGAGAAAGGTGATTGGTTAATCTGATAGAAATTATGCTAAGTGAGCTTGGCACGTAGGTGGCACAGTGGATTGGATGCCAGGCTGGAGCAAAGAAGACTCCTCTTCCTGGGATGATACATTTACTAGCTGTGTGACTCTAAGCAAGTCATTTCATCTTGTTTGCTTCCATTTCTTCGTCTGTCAAATGAGCCGGAGAAGGAAATGGCCAACGTCTCCAGTATCTTTGCCAAGAAAACTACAAATGGGGTCACAGAGTTAGACATGATTGAAACACCTGAACAATCAAGGCTGGAACACAGTGCAGAGAGAAGTTAGCGTTGGAATCACAAGACTCCGGCTACAAAAAAGGTCTTCCCTCAGGTCAGGCTCTCTTTAAAGTTTTGTTGGTTTTGCTTTTTATACCAGACTCATCTCTAGATGTTCCTCTGCCACCTTTACCACCTAGAGAGCCCTCTATGTTGACAAACTGGCAAAACCTACCAACACAAGACTAAGTCAGATACTAAGTCAGACCATGGCGAGCCCATCGTCCACTGCCTCTACTGAGAGGAGAGAAGTGCACTCATTTCATCCTCATTTCTTCTGTTGAACCAAGATTGTTTTTCCTTTTTTTGCAGGTTAGGGGGCAAGGCGGGGTGGGGGGGTGTTAGGAGGGAGTGCTCAGACCTGCAACTTCACGGGTATAAGGTCTAAATCTTGAGGAGGAACCAGCCATGGTTCTGCAGCTCTGTAGAGTTAGTTGCTTGGGGCACCAAGACGTTAGGTGACTTTCTCAGAATCACCCAGTATGTATCTGACCCAGGACTTGAATTCAAGAGTTTTCCTGACTAGTCAGTTCTCTAACCACCATGACAAGCTGTGTCTCATACGAATCATATATCTTTATACAAAGAAAATCACAAATTCAGCCCCCAACCCCATCCGCTTTGGGGAGCTCAAAGAAACTGGCAGTCAGACAACCTCTCCTTTCTCACATTGCTCACTGAATACAAAGAGCTGTGGAATAAGAGACTGGAAGCCTTGGCAGGGCCCCTGAACATGGGTTTTCCCCCTTCTTTTCCTAGTGCCAGTCCCTAGGGGAGAAATAGAACTGTCTTGGGTTCCTGTTATTTTTCTGGTTTAGCATTTTATACCCTGGAACTAACTCCCACTTAAAGTGGCAATTGGCCTAAAATGAAGCAAATTTGCCCTAATTCCTACAATGGATCCATGTATTGTAAAAATATAAGACTTTCAGCTCTTCAACCCACCCCCACCCCCATCCACCCTCTCCAGGCATGAAAGAAAAAATCTTTTTTGTTTCCTAAACTATAAACTCACACTCTCACACTTCTTCCCCACCTCCAAAATAAACAAACAAACAAACAAGTAAATGGATGGATAAGATCAGTAAGTGAATGGATGGACAAATAGTAAGACAAACAAATAAATTAATAAATGAAGTAGAAATAGCAACAATATATTTTTAATAAATGGATGGATAAGGTCAGTAAGTGAATGGATGGACAAATAGTAAGACAAACAAATAAATGAATAAATGAAGTAGAAATAGCAACAATATATATTTTTAATAAATGGATGGATAAGGTCAGTAAGTGAATGGATGGACAAATAGTAAGACAAACAAATAAATGAATAAATGAAGTGGAAATAGCAACAATATATTTTTTTTAAAACACTCACCTTCCATCTTGGAATCAATACTGTATATTGGTTCCAAGGCAGAAGAGTAGTAAGGGCTAGGCAATGGGTGTTAAGTGACTTTCCCAGGGTCAACCAGCTAGGAAAGTTCTGAGATCAGATTTGAACCTAGGACTCCCCGTCTCTAGTCCGGACTCTCAATCCACTGAGCAACCCAGCTATCCCCAACAATATATTTTTTTAACATTTTGTTTTCTCACTGATAAAACCAAAATAACTTGGGAACTGTTTTCTTTGGCTTTTTTTTTTGCATTGGACATGTGATTTAATTGTTATAGGGAACCCAGGCTGAGCAGACTCTCCCGACCAATGTAGGCTAGCATCAACTCTACAATTTACAATCTTTGAGAGTTGCCTAGCACATTGACAAATTCAATCATTTGCCCAAAGTATGCCCTTGTCAATATGTATTAAACTAAAACTCCATGAATGACTTATATTGTCTTTTTTAAGTCAATAGTCGGTAAATATTGATGAATGCCTATTATATGGAGGATATAAAATGGAAAAAGAGGAGATCATTTCATAATGGCTTCTATAAGCAGAGTAAAGGGGATGAAATTCCTGGAAAATCACAAAGGTACATCTGTATATAGCATATTTTTTTTAATTTTATTTTTGTCATGCAAAACACACTTCCATATTGGTCATTGTTGTAAGAGTATATTCATACAAAACCAAAACCCCAGAAGAGAACCCAAATACATTGATGTGAAAGACAACTCCAACAGTTCTTTCTCTGGAGACAGATAGTCTAAGTCTTTCAGGATTGTCCCAGATCATTGCAGTGCTGAAAGTAGCCAAGTTTTCACAGATAATCATCGTCCAATATTATATAGAGCATATTTGAAGAAAGTGGAGTAGATTGGTGTGTCTGCAGTGGAGAAAGCATTTTCTGAGTCCTTCATACAATAGTAAGTCCTGGGAGAAAGAGAATAGAGAAAAGAATAGACTGTACCACTTCCCCCACAAGAAACTTATATTAGATTTGGAGAATAGATTGTCTTTTTCCTTCCTCCTCACCTCCTACTGTAGAAACTCTTTGGTTCTCATTTTTGGTTAATGGCAACATCGGGACAATGAATGGAGAAGATAAATTGTGGACTGGTCAGAGTAGTAATCAATCTACAGGTCGTTTTTTGTTGTTGTTGTTGTTGGGTTTTTTTAAAGAGTATCTACTATGGGCAAGGTACTGTCTAAGCATAAATGGGGAATACAAAGAAACATAAGATGGGATCTTTGCTCTCCAGGAACTTTATCTTCAGTTTATCTCCTATTACCTAGTTGGTGATATGAGACAAAAAAGAATAATACATGAAATACAGTTCAATAATATAATATGAAAAGTAAATGATAATACCAAATGACTGGTGTGGACTATAATTTACTCTCAGAATTTAAAAGTATTAAAAGATCAAGGTAAAGAGCACTGATTTTAGAGTTAAGAGGACCAAGGTACAAATCTCACTCCTCTCACATATTAACTCTGTGCAAATCACTTACTCAGTCCCTTGTCTTAAGTTTCCTCATCTGTAGAATGTAGAAGTTGTATTAGTTCAAGGATTTTTAGTCTTTTCTTATGTCATTGAGCCCCTTTGGCAGTCTATTAAAACTTTTGGACCCCTTCTCAGAAAAATGTCTTAAATGTATAAAATAAAATAGGATTACAAAGAAAATCAGTTATATTGAAATGCAGTTTCTAAAATATTGTTTAAACTCACAACAAATTCAAAGATCGTAGGTTAAGAATACCTGTATTACATCATCTCTAAAGTCTCTGCCATCCCCAAGTGATCTCCATAGGCTAGAACACCAAAGCAAAATGCCATACAGCCATTTCTAAGTATATGCCAGCAATGGTTATTGGGTTACCTTAGCCTTAGGATTAGGGGTCCTGTTAGAAATGATTTCTATTAAACAGAAAATTGCTTAAATTTTTATTTTATTCTACTAGTATATCTGTTGAAAACTCCATTCTCCCCACCAATTCTCCATCTTAGTAACTAGGGAGAAATAAAGTCAGGATCCAGCAATCACTTCAAAATTTCTTCAGCTACTCTTGCTCAGAATTCAAGATCTCTCTCCTTTCTCCAGCTCTAATTTCTGTACCTCATCCTATCAACACGAGTTCACAAACACATACACAATATAGACGGGTACCTCATCCTTGGTATGGTGCTCCCTTTTAACATACAATTGTAACCATCTCTGACTCTGTCCCCCTTTCTTTCCTCTTTACTGGAAAACAGGAACATCATTACACAAATATGAAATTTTCTAATGGAGATGGGTAGAGAAAGCAAATGAAACATAAAGACTTCTACTTAATAGTTACATGGTGGACCCCAGTGTTAACCAAACCAGAGAGGACTATTTTAAAAAATAGGAAACTTGTTTCTTTGGCAGACAGCTTCCAAATTCCCTTTCTTCTCACTCTGCCACTGGATCAACCCCATCAATATGACTTATGTAAATAAATGCTGTGGAGCACCAGCAAGATTTCATATTCTGTTCCCTGTTTAATAAAGAAATGCCCTACCTCCATCGTCAATTAATTAAGGAGGCAATCAGGGCATAGTTAGAGTATGATATGAGAAGCTCAAAATGCAATAAAATCAGAGCACTGCTAGGTTTTTTTAAATGAATAATAAATTAGGGTCACTGTGCTATTGTAATCACATTTTAAATTAGTTCTCTTGAGAACAACTTTAATAACCTCCATGTGTAGGATAAGGAGAGAGAAGAAAAAGGAAATTTAATTACCAAAGAAAGGCTCCAACTCAGAATTTGGGTGACATTAACCTCATGATACTTTTTTTCTCAGAGTGTGGTTTTTAAATACAGTTTGATAGTTTCTCTGCAATACTAAACTAGTATAGACATATTTTTTCATTTTTTTGTCTTAAATTTTTTCTTTTATTTTTTCTTAAGTTTTATCTTAAAGTCACCTGCATTTTTAAAGAACTAAGCTAGATTATAACAAATTCAGATAAAGAAGTGAGTCTTTTTGTTTCACACTGTTGATTTATAGCAAAATAATAATCATGATAGTGGTAATAATAAAGAGAAAGATTAAGAAATACTATGTTTGGGGGTGCCATAGAAGAGAGAAAGATGCTAAGGGAATGATGGCATGTGGTGTAAGTTGAGAATGTGCAAACCTGTCCTTCTGTCAGTTATGACCCATGTAATCAATATACAATTGTCCCACTGCCACTAAAAAGTGCTTCCATTCAGAGTTTGCTAGTTATAAATTTTAGTCTTAAAAACAGTAATCTGTGAATTAGCTGGGAAACAATGTGTAGCTCTAGCAAAAAGCACTTTTTTCTCTGAAGGACTATTTCTGCTCATGACCTCTGTGTTTCTCCTCAAGCAGATGTTCTCTTTCTTACATAAATGTCTTTTTTCTGCCCCTTTTGGGAAATAACAAGGCTACATGAGATGGAGGTAGTACTTTATAGTAGGAGGTGTCATCCTCAGCTCCTCACTAACTCTCCAACCCCATACCCAATCTGTTGTCGAGGCTTGTTGCTTTCACCTTTGCAACATCTCTCTAATATTCCACCTTCTCTCATCTAATGCTCATCACCACTGGTGGCTCTCATTACCTGGACTACTGCAATAGTCTGGTGGCTCTGCCTGCCTTTCTAATCCATCCTCCATTCAGCCACCAAAATGGTTTTAAGCACAAGTCTGACCATGTTACCTCCCTACTCAAGAAACCCCAGTGGCTCCCAATTACCTGGATCAAATACAAATCCCTCATTTGGCGTTCAAAAGCTAACCTCCGCCTACCTTTCCAATCTTCTTATACCTTATTCTCCACCATATAGTCCTCAATCCAGTGATACTGATCTCCTTGTCATTCCGTATACAAGATTAAAATAAAAACATAGGATAGAGTAACTGGTGCTTTAGGATAGAGTCAGACTCAAGCTACCAGCAAAACTTCCAAGTGCAGCCACAACTAGATTAAAATGTAATTGCCAAATCTGGCCTCAGACACTTCCTAGCTGTGTGACCCTGGGCAAGTCACTTAACCCCCATTGCCTAGCCCCTACCACTCTTCTATCTAGGAACTAATACACAGAATTGATTCTAAGATGAAAGCCAAAGTGATTTTTTTTTATGAAATTAAGAAATTTTATTAAAAGACCTCTTGACTTTGGGAATTTTCTCTGGCAATTTCTATGCCTGGAATATTTTTCCTCTTCATCTTCACCTACTGGTTTTTCTGACTTCCTTCAAGTTCCAACCAAAATTCTACAGGAAACCTTTACCAACCTTAATTCTTTTTTTTTTTTTAGATCTTTACCCTCCATCTTAGAATCAATAAATATGTGTCTGTTACAAGGCAGAAGAGTGATAAGGTCTAGGTGGGAGGTAAGTGGCTTGCCCAAGATCACATAGCTAGGAAGTGTCTGAGACCAGATTGGAACCCAAGACCTCCCATCTCCAGGTGTGGCTCTCTATCCAACAATCCACATAGCTGCCCACCCTTAATTCTTAATTCTACTGTCTTCCTACAGTTGATTACTTTCTATTTATCCTATACATATATATATATATATATATACTCTCATCTCCTCTATTATTTTTCTGAGCTCCTTGAAGGAAGGGACTATTTTATTTCCCTGGTACTTAGCACATAGTAGGCATTTAATAAGTATTACTTGACTGACTGACAATCAGAGTACAGATGGCCTTAAGTGCCAGGCTATGGAATTTGTATTTTATTCTAGTAGCAGGAAAGAGATGCTGAAGGTCTGTGAACGGAAGCCCTTAGTCTTGAGGATATTAATTTGGCATCCATGTGCAAAAAAGCCTAAAGAGAGGGGCAACTACATATCACAGTAGATAGAGAACCAAGACTGGAGCTGAGAGGTCCTGGGTTCAAATGTGAACTCAGATACTTCCTACCTATGTAACCCTGGGCATGCCACTTAACCTCATTTGCCTAGCCCTTGTCGCTCTTCTGTCTTAGAACTGATAGTAAGATGGAAGCAAGTTTTTTTTTAATTAAATTAAATTTTTAAAAAGCCAGGAGAGAGTTGAGCATGGAACCCAAATGGAAAGTATTACAATAGCATAGGAAAGAAAAGACGAGAATTTCAAAAGGATGGAGTAACACAAGTGAGGATGTGCTACATATATATATATATATAATGAGGATCCTCATTTTAAGGATTAGAATTGTGGAGGTAAAAACAGGAGCTAAGGATTCAGAAATAGAAAATGCTATTTTTTATAGCTGCTGAGTCCACAGCCTAGAACAGTGATGGCGAACCTTTTAGAGATGGAGTGCTGGGCTCTGCCCCAATCCCAACTCCTGGACCATGTGTCATGCCCCTCCCTCACCTCCCACCTTACCCACACAGGTGAGGGAGGAAGTGCTCCCATTGGGTTGCTGGGTGGAGTGGGAGGTAGGGGTGGGGGAAGGGAAGTGAGGAATGTCCTCAGTGTATAAATGGAGATTTTGAACCCTAGACTTCAATCCCCAGAAGTCCTTGGTATTTCCAAGAATTCCCTATAATCTCTCATGAGTCCCCACATTGGCGAGATCACATTATTGGTATTTAACTGGGAGTAATGCCTCCCACACGCTCTTTCTTTGCAAATGATGCAGCAAGTATAGTGGTAAGCTAAGTGTGGGGATTTTAAATGGGCTAATCAGCCATGGGCACATGGGTTTTATTTTTTATCCTCTTTATTCCTTGATTTCTAATGATCCTTAATAAACCTCATAAAATATAATATTTTTATTATTAGAGATGTAATTTAATTTTTATATCAGTGAGTATAGAGAGGGGGAGGGGAGTGGCCCAAGTGCTCTGCTCCCTTCCAGCTCTGCTGCCTGTGAGCCACCCACCTTACCCCTGCATTCTCCCATTGGCTGCTGAGCAGAGGGGAGGAGGGATGTGAGCAACTCCACCCAAGACCATCTGTCTTTCTAGTAACCAACTCTGAATGGGGGAAGGTGGCTGTGTACCTCCAGAGAGTGCTGTGTGCCATTTTTGGCACCCATGCTATAGGTTGCTCATTAGTGGCTTAGGATCTGTTTCCCTTCCTGATTCAATCTACAGGCACAGCTAAAAACACAGATTTGAATATGAGTGAATAAGCTAAATATTACTTTTTGGGGTCATTTTTGTGTTTTTAGGTGAGGAATGTAATTATGTTTTAATGGGACTAGTTGTCTAGAGTAGCTCATAAATTGTCTCTGAAGACACTTCTAGAAGGACTATGGAAGAGGCCACTGTGATGGACAAACCCTTTGATAGCTAGGAGAGTATGTTTAATTTTAAAATTAATCTTGTTAAGATGACAAATGATGGAAATATTCAATGAAAGAATATTGCAGAAATATAAGCACATTAGTACATTATTAAGAGAGCTGTCAATCTGTCCCACCGTTTTGGAAAGCAATTTTGAATTATATAAATAAAGTGTCTGGGCAGCAGGGTGGTACAGTGGATAGAGTGACAGATCTGGAGTTAGGAAGACTAGAGTTCAAATTTATTCCCAGAAACTTGCTAGTTTTATGACCGTGGGCAAGACACAACGATTTTTGCCTCAGTTTTGTAATGGAGGAGGTTTGTGAGTGGTAAAAGGAAAACAGGATCCAGGAGAGACAGCTGATGTTTTAAGGTTGACTCAGAGAGAGAAGGGGTTTGAAGAATCTCCCTTCAGTCTTCCCTACTCAAGTATGGCTGCTCTCATGTCCTCCTCCACTACTAGAACCTAAAATATTTCTTCTTAGGAAGATTTCTCTTTCCCCCTTACGCTGTTTTACTCATACTTGATTCAAATTTAGGAAAGGATAACCACTTTAATATAAATTAATTGAATTAGGGTAATACAAAGAAAATGGCTGTCAAGGAAAAGAATAGGAAAGGAAAAAGGGGAAGGGTGTCCCTTCTCTAACTACACCTTTCCCTCCCTCCTAGAGTTTTAGGGAACTCAGGCCTTGGCAGCCTGAGCCCCCTGAGAGATAGTCAGGTTGACTGACCCTGGGTTTGCCCCCCTGGCCACAGTTCAGACCCAAGGCACCAGGAGCTGTGAGGTAAAGTTTTGACAAGGCTCAAAACAAGGCTGTCTTCTTCAGATGTTCCTTCAGTTTGGGAATTGGGGGTGAGAATGTCCAGTCACCAGAAGGAAACAGGTGGATATATCCCAGGAGAAAGGCTTGGCCAGACCTCTCCACCAAGGCTTCTCAAGGTTGAGAGGACTATCCAACTGAAATCCCAGCCAGAATCTTCTGTCTCCTCAACATTCCAGACCTCCTGGGACACCCCCCCCCCCACCTCGAGGTGAGCAGATCCACAAACTCTTCAGCTGGTACCTTTTCTTATGTGTCTCTGTCACAGTTTCCTCATCTATAAAATGAACTGGAAAAGAAAATAACCAACCACTCCAATATCTTTGCCAAGAAAACCCCAAATTGGGTTATGATGAGTCAGATATGACAATAGTGCTGAACACACTAACAAAGTGACTAAAATATCTCTTTGACCCAGAGATTCCAGCATGAGATTTGTACCCCCAAGCTGATAAAAAGAAAAATATGCAACATTAAAACATTGTTAAAACATACCATGTTTTATGCAATGTTAAAATATACAATGTAAAAGGAAAGAAAAAACAGTAAAATTAGAAGAGCAACTAGAAAGAAGAGATATAAGAACACAGCCCAACACATAAGTAATGTACATTGTAAATATTTTAAGACTTTTTTAATGCACTGATTAGTTATATAGATTTTGGGGGTCCTTTTTCTTTTTTAAAATCTTTTAAAATACTATTTATTATACAGTTTGCCTCTTTGGAAAGAGAAGGAGGAATGATACTGGGGGAAAATATGGGTTATGTAAAAAACAAAAGACACCAATAAACATTTTTTTAAACCAATCTTGTTAGTTTCAGTCACATCTCTTAAATGCAAATGAGCATTAGCCATATGAGCTATATAATTTAAAGATATGTTTTGGGAGCTGTTCCTTTATAATAGCTAGGTATGGCTAGAGAATCCCAGGTGTCTCTATGAGTAAACAACCACCAACATAGTATGGTCTTTTTTTAAAATTTTATTTAATTAGTCAATTTAGAACATTATTCCTTGGTTGCAAGAATCATATTCTTTCCCTCCCCTGCCCCCACCCCTTCCCGTAGCTGATGCACAATTCCACTGGGTTTTACATGTGTCCTTGATCAGAACCTATTTCCATTTTGTTGATGTTTGCACTAGGATGATCATTACATCCTGATCATATTCCCCTCAACCCATGTAATTAAGCAGTTGTTTTTCTTCTGTGTTTCTACTCCCACAGTTTTTCCTCTGAATGTGGATAGTGTTCTTTCTCATAGATCCCTCCGGGTTGTTCAGGATCACTGCATTGCCACTAATGGAGAAGTCCATTACGTTCGATTATACCACAGTGTATTAGTCTCTGTGTACAATGTTCTCCTGGTTCTGCTCCTCTCACTCTGCATCACTTCCTGGAGGTTGTTCCAGTTCCCATGGAATTCCTCCATTTTATTATTCCTTTGAGTACAATAGTATTCCATCACCAACAGATACCACAATTTGTTCAGCCATTCCCCAATTGAAGGGCATCCCCTCATTTTCCAATTTTTTGCCACCACAAAAATTGCTCAATTATGAATATTCTTGTACAAGTCTTTTTCCTTATTATCTCTTTGGGGTACAAACCCAGCAGTGCTATGGCTGGATGCTATGGGCAGACAGTCTTTTATCACCCTTTGGGCATAGTTCCAAATTGCCCTCCAGAATGGTTGGATCAATTCGTAACTCCACCAGCAATGCATTAATGTCCCTACTTTGCCACATCCCCTCCAGCATTCATTACTTCCCTTTGCTGTCATGTTAGTCAAACTGCTAGGAGTGAGGTGATACCTCAGAGTTGTTTTGATTTGCATCTCTCTGATTATAAGAGATGTAGAACACTTTCTCATGTGCTTATTAATAGTTTTGATTTCTTTATCTGAAAATTGCCTATTCATGTCCCTTGCCCATTTATCAAATGGAGAATTATTTGATTTTTTTGTACAATTGATTTAGCTCTTTATAAATTTGAGTAATTAGGCCTTTTTCAGAGGTTTTTGTTATAAAGATTTTTTCCCCAATTTGTTGTTTCCCTTCTGATTTTGGTTGCATTAGTTTTTTTTGTACAAAACCTTTTTAATTTGATGTAATCAAAATTACTGATTTCCTCACTCCTTCCTCCCTCCCTTGTGTGGGGTAAGGGATGGGTGTGGCACTCAGTTGGGGTGGGGAGGGGCAGGCACAGCACTCATTCTGGAGGTGGGGTGGGGGCAAGGCCCAGCACTCCATCTCTAAAAGGTTTACCATCACTGGCAGGAACAAGGAAGTGCATGTGATTAAAATGTGTTCTCACTTGTGGCTCCCAGTAGCTGCTAGCATGCAGCAGCGGCCACACCCCGGGCAATGGCTTCCACAGGCCAGCTAAACCTTGTGAGGGTAGCCATTGGGTCATCGACCCCTGGTGAACCAGGGCTTTGCTCACCCAGCATGTGAAGACTGCCAGACGGAAGAAACCAATAAGAAGGTTCAACGGCTGAAATGGCGACGCAGCAAAGCACTGTGGAGTGTTTAGGGTGTGTTGGAGCACAAAAGACAACACGGCCATCCAATGCAGCTGAGGAAGTCTCCAGGTGTAACGACTTTTCGTGCCACTGGACCCAGGCTTCCAACGCCTAGAGAGTGGGACTGTCTCTGTGCATCGACTTTTCCACTTAAATCTCCTTCACACACAAATGTCTTTGTGCACACTCATCTATACACCATAGATGAAAGCACACAAAGACAATCATCATCCTCGGTTACCAAGAGACTACTACTATAGGAATGATTTTCTTCAGTCAGCTTTTGAGCCTCCATTTTCATTTGACCCATTTCTTCTTGCATTGCTTTCTCTTCTCCACTTTTCCTTTGCTTCTCTTAATTGATTTTTGGAATTCTCTTTGAGCTCTTCCAGAATCTGTGTCCAATTCACATTTTTCTTTTGTACTTTGTGTGTATTAGCTTTACTTTCCCTGTTACCTTCTGTGTCTGTGCCTTGCTCTTTGTCTCCATAAAAATTCTCTATAATTAGGTGCTTTTTTGGTTGTCTGCTCATTTTCCAACCTTTTTATAGGTAGGCTCTGTTCTCTGAGAGGTTAGGGTACCCTCTTAAGCTTCAATCATTCCTTGAAGCTACCCTTAGCTTTATTTCTGGGTTTCTCAGAAGGTGTTACTATAATCAAATAGGCAAAGGAGATTTAAAAGTCAGCTCCTTGAGGGCAAGGACATGTTTTTGCCTTTCTTTGAGTCTCCATTGCATAGCTTAGTACCTGGCACAGTCAGAGAACAAACATTTATGAAGTGCCTACTATGTTTCAGGCACTGGACTCAGTGCTGAAGATTCAAAGACAGACAAAAGACACTCTGTTCTCAAGAAGCTCACAGTCCAATAGAAGAGACAATAGGTAAGCAGTAATGCACAAATAAAGTATATAGGACGCACTGAAGATAATCAGCTGAGGGAAGTCTCTAGCATTAAAGGGGAACCAGACAGGGCTTCCTGTAGAGGGCAAGATTTTAGCTGAGACTTTCAGACTGCCAGGGAAGCTATTGGTCAGAGATGGGAAGGGAAAAGCTAGGCATAGGGTACAGGTCATGAAAATGCCTAGAAAAGGGTGCTGGAGTGCTATGTATGAAGAATAGCACAGCCCCTGCCCCTGGATGCCCTGGGAGCAGGAAGGCAGTGAAGGGACAGCAAGAGAGAGTCAAAAGAGATCCCTCTGTGGTAAGCAGCCCCCAGAGTCCAGAGCAGCTCTGGGGAGTTTGGTTATCTGTGTGTCTGGATTGGTGTTCCACCAAAGGACAGTTCGGGGCATAGTTATTATCTCCCTGACAGTCCCATGGCGCAGGCAACCTTAAAAGGAGTGGATCAAGGACTTTGTTAGGGAATCAGCTCTTGTTGTTGACCTTGAAGCCTAGATTCATTCCCAGTCAAATCTTTTGATGCTATCTGTTACTAAAATTTCAAGCAGCTCCTGGCATCATTCAGTATATACAGCAAAAGGGCACAATCTGTGTGCACAAACACCCTGGAAAAGCCACCCAGGAATACTTGCTGTTGAGTCTGACTCTTCATAACCCCATTTGGGATTTTCTTGGTGGCATTACTGGTTGGCCATTTCCTCCTTCAGCTTGTTCTACAGTTGAGGAAACTAAGGCATGCAGGGTTAAGTGACTTGCCCGGGATCACACAGCTGGGAAGTGTCTGAGGCCAAAGCTGAATTTAGAAAAACGCATCTTCCTGACTGTAGGTTTAGCACTTGAGTCACTGCAACTATGTCCTCATCAATGCAGTACTCCATGGTAAAGAGAGCTAATCTGGCTTTGTTTATGTGCCCCCCCTTTAAACATAATCAGGTCTGCAATCCAATATAATACATTACTATATTGTGAAGGAGAAAAGGGAAAATGGAGAGAGAAAAAAAATGAAAATCTCTAAAAGACGATCTCTTAACCAGGAGTCCATGAACTCTTTTTTAAAAGTCCTTTGATAACTGTGTTTTAATATAATTGCTTTCTTTTGTAATTCTTTATATTTTATTTTATTCATGTAAGAAAGGGTCTATGGGATTTGCTAGACAGCCAAAGGTAACCATGATGAACTCCCCTCCAAAAAAAGAAGTTAAGTTCTATTCTAAATAAATCCTGTGATGGCTGGATTCACAGCTATTTAATTTAAATACGGTCTGACTTTGTCTTTGTATAGACCCATCTTGGACTACTTTGGAACTATGACACTTGGGACTAAATTCTCAAATCGTTATGCTTCTTTTCAGCATCCTCATGAAAATGACCAAAACAGGTCAATTGGAATGTGTAGCTTTCTCTTACAATTTAATTTTGTGAATTTTTTCCCAATGAAAAAGCCATATATACATGAAAATTGGATGGGCAAGGGCACAAAATTTAATTTACAAATTGGCATTTAAATGTTTGTTTCACCTACAAAAAATTGTTGAATTATCCTCAAATCCCTTGATAAATGTGGTTTTCTTTCACGCTGTCTTTCAGTAATATGTCTGTGGACCTAAATCTCATGAGGGAGGGAAAAAATATGTTGACTATTCCTGTATGATAGAGTCTGCATTTGGAGATTTGATTAAACTGAACTACATGTAAGATTGCTTGTAAATAAATAATTAGATAATAATTAAACAATAAGTGATTGTAAAGCACTTAGAAAGTAAAAGTGTTTATAAATACTAACAAGTAATAATAACAATAATTTCTTCATGACTACACAGCTGCTGATGTTGATAAGTACAATTTATTCCAGCTAAGGGCAATTTTAATTTATGCAAAAAATGTTGCTGTCATAACTGTTTTGCTCAAGTAGAATAGAATGAAATGTTGTACTTAAGCTTTTTTATTATCTTATTTAAGCTAGCTTTAATTCATTTAGGTTAAAACATTTCTTTTCTAGCACCCTCTCAGACACAGGAATGTATTTATATTCATTTTTATATTATTAATAAATTTGATTAATGCAGTGGAACACAGACATAAAACTAAGTGGGCAAATGTAAACTGGAGAATGACTAACTCCATATAGGAAAAAAAAAAAGTCTGGAGGGGCAACTAGTTGGCTTAGTAGAAAGAAAGATGGAGTTGGGAGGACCTGAGTTTAAATTTGGCCTCAGACACTTCCTAGCTATGTGACCCTGGGCAAGTCACTTAAGCCCAATTGCCTAACCCTTAAGGCTCCTCTGCCTTAGAATTGATACTTGATTCTAAGACAAAATATGGGGGCAGCTGGGTAGCTCAGTGGATTGACAGCCAGGGCTAAAGATGGGAGGTCCTAGGTTCAAATCTGGCCTCAGACACTTCCCAGCTGTGTGACCCTGGGCAAGTCACTTGACCCCCATTGCCTAGCCCTTACCACTCTTCTGCCTTGGAGCCAATATAAAGTATTGACTCCAAGACTAAAAGTAAGGGTTTAAAAAAAAAAAAGATAAGGATTTGAAAAAAATGGGTTTCTTAATGATCATGCCTCATTTTCTCTTACTTTATTTACCCTCTGATGAAGAGGCGATCATATTTCTGGTAAAGCCAACTTTTCTACATATATTTCTCATCCTATCTTTTTTGGTTTTCTCAAACAGATTGATCCCATAGTCATATATTCATCATCCATTGGTACCTTCCCTTCAATTAAAAAAAAGTAAAAATTTTTAAATTAACAAAAATCCTCCATTTCTCTTTCCTATCTCAGCTCCCCATTGAAAAAGAAAAACAAAACCCTCATAACAATTATACTTAGCCAACTAAAACAAATTCCTACATTGTCCTTACTATAAATTATGTCTCCATATGTACCCTAAATCCCTCACCTCTGTGTCACTAAATGCGTAGCATCCCCTAGAATCAAATTGGGCCATTATATTAATCAGAGTTCTTAAGTCTTTCAGTTATTTGCTTTTATGAAATTTTTGTTGTTGTTTAAATTGTTCTGGTTCTGCTTACTTCACTGATCATATCTGAATCAGATCATAAAAATCCTGGGTTTCTCTAAAACTATTTCCTTCATCATCTCATATCAAAATAGCATTCCAGCACATTCACATGCCTTAATTTGTTCTGCCATTCTTCAACTCCCTTAAGGTTTACGTATTTGCCACTATAAAGGGTTACTATAAATATATAATTTTTTGTATTTGTGGATACTTTTTTTCTTCCTTTGATCTCTTCAGGACACAAACCTAGAAGTCACAGCTCTTCTAGGACCAAAGGGGACACACAGTCTGATTACCTTTGGGGCATTGTTCCAAATTGCTTTCCCAAATGGCTAGACCAGTCCACAGTTCCAGCAACAACATGTTAACATACCTGTTTTCCCAATACTCCTCCAGCATTTGTTATTTTCCTTTTTGTCAGCTTCACTTATCTGACAAATGTGCAGTAAAACCCTTCAATTTTCATTTCTCTAATTATTGGTCATTTGGGACATAAGTATGGCCCTTCATAGGTTGGATTTCCTATTCATATCCTTTTGTCATTTATTGATTAGGTTCTTATAAAGTTGATTAGTTCTTATCATTTATTGATTAGTTCTTATAAACTTGAATCAGTTCCTTATATATCTTTGAAATAAATCCTTTATCAAAGAAACTTGCTATAAAGATTTTTCCCAATTCCCTGTTTCTCCTCTATTTTTAGCTGCATTGGTCTGGTTGGTGAAAAAAAAATTAGTTTCATGTAATTAAATGCCCATTTTATTATTTTACGTCCATTTAATTTTTATGATCTTTTTTCTTTATTTGGTGGTAATTTTTTTCCCTGTTCCCAGATCTAAAAGATCATTTCTTCCTCATTCCTCTTATTTTGATGTCACCATTTATGTCTAAGTCAATAACCATTTAGAGCCTATCTTGCTACATGGTGTAAAATGTTGGTCTTTATTTACCTATTAGGAACATCATTTTGGCAGCTGGGGGGGAGGCATCCTTTGAAGTAGGAGGATACTTGAAGAGAACAGTATGAAGACCATTTTAATAATTAAGGAGAGATACCATAAGGACTTGAACTAACGTGATGGCTATATATGACAGGAGAGAAGAGGACATATATGATAGATGTTGTGAAGCTAAAAATAACAAAATTTGACAACAGATTAGAAATATGAGATGAGTAAGAAAAAAAAGTCAATCATTATGCTGAGGTTTTGAGACTGAGGGGTTGGTAGAAAGCACTAGAAAAAGTTCAGAAGAGGGGAGCGCTTGGGGGAATGTCATTATTTTGTTATGTTTTGGACATGTTGAGTTTGATATTTGGTATGAGATGTTCAAAAGCCAGTTGGTGATAATGAACATTTTGAAAATTTTAAAATGAAGGCCAAATTTTAAATGAGGCTTGAGGGAAGCCAGGTGGCTGAGACAGGAGAGAATTTCATATTAAACTAGAAAGTTGGTATAACCTGAGTGTTCCAAGTCCTTAGGGTGACCAGCAGGACCATTTTTTAACCCTTTCCTTTTCCTGCTAAGACTCAAATAAAATTATTACTAAGGCCCAGTAATCTTTCTCTGGCATCCGCGATCCATTTGGGCACTTGCTTCTTTGGTTGTATCCAGAATTCATCCAGGACTGTAGCCCGAAATTCATCTTCTCTTATTCCCAACTCCTTTATGCTAGTGGTTGTCTTAAATTAAACCTCACTCTTTCCCCTGTATGAGTTAAACTGTGTTTCTTGATTAATGCTGATGGCTTTTTTTTTTGGAGGGGAAAGTTATTTAATTACTTAATATAGAATATTTTTCCATGGTTACAAGATTCATGTTCCTTCCTTCCCCTCTCCCCAACCCCCTCCTGTAACTGATGCACAATTCCACTGGGTTTTACATGTGTCAATGATCAAGACATATTTCCATATTATTGATCATTGTACTAGGGTGGTCATTTAGAGTCTCCATCCCCAGTCATATCCCCATCAACCCATGTGATCAAGCAGCTGTTTTTCTTCCCTGTTTCTGCTCCTACAGTTCTTCCTCTGGATGTGGATAGCATTCGTTCTCATAAGTCCCTCCAAATTGTTCTGGATCACTGCATTGCTATTACTAGAGAAGCCCATTACATTCAATTGTACCACAGTGTATCAGTCTCTGTGTACAATGTTCTCCTGGTTCTGATACTTTCACTGGAGGTTGTTCCAGTCCCCATGGAATTCCTCCACTTTATTATTCCTTTTAGCACAATAGTATTCCATCACCAACATATACCACAATTTGTTCAGCCATTCCCAAATTGAAGGGTATCCCTCATTTTCCATTTTTTTGCCACCACAAAGAGCACAGCTATGAATGTTCTTGTACAGGTCTTTTTCCTTATTATCTTTTTGGGGTATAAACCCAGCAGTGCTATGGCTGGATCAAAGGGTAGGCATTCATTTAAAGCCTTTTGTACATAGTTCCAACATTTGCTGATGGCTTTTAACATTATTGACTTCAGCTTTGGTACTCAACACCTCTTTAAAATCTTCAGTTACTTTTCCCTTCTGGTTAGAGGGCTGGAGGGTGTAGTAAAAAACTCTTCCTAAAGCCTCCCTTTATAGAGGTCTCAATAAAGTTCCAGCCAACTCATCATTTCCCACAAGTGGTTCTGTTTGTTTTCTATTCAATGAATATCATGCCCCCAAGTCAAGAATCCTCTAATAGCCCCATCACATGCTTTTCAACTTTCTTTTGTATGTTGTCTCCCCAGATTAGATTGTAAATTTATTGAGGCAGAAACTTTTTCTGTGTTCCCTGAGCTTAGCACAGTGCCTAGAACATAGTAGACAGACACTTAATGTGTATTGACTGTGTAATGACTATTGACTTTCTAAATCCCAAGAGAAATTCATGAGACATTTGGGAACATTCAGGAGGAAATAATATCACTTTGAATCATTAATATTTTTCTGGTAACTAGTGTAGTCTGTGCACCTTGTAGGAGCTTGATAAAGTCCTTCCGAGTCCCTATTGGTTTCCTTTAATTGTTAATCCTCTGACAAGTTTAACTCCCCAGGTCCTGAGTATTCTCCTAGCCTTTAATATCTGCTTAGGGATGATTGTTTGGTTCATTATTAGAGACTCAGACTTAGATCCCTGGTAGGACACTCTAGGCAAAGACCCACCATGGAACCAAATGGCCCAGAAATGGTAGTAGATGGAAGCAGTGAGGAATTTGTGGACAAAACCAGTATCTACAGGAGCATAATAAGCTAGTAGGAGTATAGTTACAATGCCAAGCAACAGAGGAATTTCTGGAAGTCTTATGAACCCTGTAGAGGAGCTATTGAATCACATCAAGTTTCTGGACCAAGCAAGAACCAAAGCTAAAGGAAAACAAGGGGAAAAGTCAAGATACAAAGAAGCAGACATGCACACAGATCTTATGTTTCACTGATCCTGTGAGTTAGGTGGACTGTTGTATTAGGGAATTTATTTAAGGGTTATGGTGATTGAGAGTTCAAATCTACCAACCTCTTCCCTTTCCTACCCCCCTCCCTTTCCTCTTCCCTTCCCCCTTCCCCATCAGTTGGTTTCTTCACTTGGTGACACTGAAATCAGCTCTGAGTGAGCATTCTGATAAATCTAATAGATAACTCTCTCTTTAGCTAGATGAAGCAATGGGGTTTTATTTAGGAAAAGGGGAAGGATAGAGTAGTTGATGGGAAAGAGGGTTTAGGGTTTCCTAAAATACTCCTAAATTTGAAGAATAGTGGAATAGAGTCTTGAATTGAGCAATATGGCTAACAGGCTGAGGATTTTTAGTCACTTTTGTCTTGTAGGGAGAAATCAGTAAGAGTAGGATGATCTTTTCAGTCCTTACTCCTTCCTGTCTCAAGAGCAAGAGACCCCTCCTCACCATTTGGCTGTTCCTTTCTTCGACCATCTTTCCCTGGTCATCATTCTATTCCAGAATGCTTTTCTTGATAGTCAGCTCTGCAGATCTTACTCCTTCAGCTCTGTTGCAGGTTTTTTCCAATTCTCTCATCCACAAATCCCCATTTTGTTTTTGGACAGGATGCAACCTGCATCCTGTATTAACGTTACTTACCTCATAAGTCTATCTTGAAAAATTTCTAACTCTCTAATTCTTAACCCTATTCTATGTTAAATATTACTTTACCCTCCTAGTCTGTCTTAACTATTCTACCTAACTAACTCTATGCTAAATATGGGTATAGGAAAATGGCTTAGGTAATAGGAATTTTACATGAATATAGTTTTTTGAACATAATAGTAAACAA
Source organism: Monodelphis domestica (assembly GCF_027887165.1). Classification (NCBI taxonomy): domain Eukaryota; kingdom Metazoa; phylum Chordata; class Mammalia; order Didelphimorphia; family Didelphidae; genus Monodelphis; species Monodelphis domestica. Next base: position 47,026,470 of record NC_077230.1, on the reverse strand, counting down.
TGTAACAATTCAAACAATATTTTTGCCAGTGTAACTATCTTATCTCTTAATGTCTATAACTTGTAGTAAGTAAAAGTTTCTATGACTAACAATTGTTACTAAAATTATTATATAACCTAACTTCTATGATTAATGCTATATTTCTGTCCCTACATTCCCTAGGAATTTGAACAAATTTTCTAAACTTTCCCTATTGTTAGTAATTAGAATATTAATAATTACTCTAATATTTTATTAGAGTATTAATTAATTACTTTAATTAATTTTTTAATTTTACTTTAATTTATTTAATTTAATTAATTTAACTTTAATTAATTAATAAATTACTCTAATATAGTCTGTTAGTACATTAGTATTTACATATGTACATAGGTTTTATCTATACATATTTACATATGTACAAATATATTACAATGTTTTGATTTCTGTGCAAAGTCATGCAGATGAGAAATTTCTTTCTCATTTTTCCACAGAAATTTATAAACATATCAGTATGAATTTTGTTTGTTGCAATTATGCATGTGTTGTATACTTACCCATTCCATGAGATTTTTCTTCCGCATTGTGTTTATGTGTAGTTGCATATGCATGTATGTATTTGTGAAATTAACATGCATGTCACATTCTCCAGGCCACCAGTTCAAAATTTCAAAGGCCTTCCATGTCTTTTGATGTTGATTGTAGAAACATATGTGTCTTGATTTTTTCATCTGTGCTGGATACACTTGTTGACTGTCATCTGCTCTTGATTTAAGCCCTGTATTCTTTGACATCCAGGAACATGCATGTGTATAAGACTTTACATGTGCATGTATGTAAGATTTAATTTTGTTTCATTGTGCCTGGAAGTAAGGTATGAATTCTTCATGTGTGCTTGTCAGTCTTTATGAGTTGGTTCTTCATGCATGGAAGTAAATTTTTCATATGGTCATTTTCATGTATGGGTGTATGTAGTATGTTGTATTGTATGAGTTCTTAAATGTATGTTATAATTGTAAATTTGATGTTATCTTATCTCAGTTGATGTTTGATTTTCACAAGGGGTTTTTATTTGTATCGTTTGCTTCCCTTTGATGTTCATGTTAAGATTTGTTGACTTTTGAGGTTTCTTGGAATAGAATTCTGCTATTGGCTTATGAGTGAATGATAGAATATAGTTCATAGAGTTATGTCTTCTTAGTCAAATACTTTGTTACTTTTCTTTGTTGTTACAATTGTTGGCAGAGACTTTCGTAGAGATTTTTCATTTGAGCTAATTATAACATGAATGTTTTTCTATCTGTCTGTTTTACCGTCTATCTTTCTGTCTAGAGCTGTTTCATTTGCTTTTGCAGTGCTTGTGTCTGTTTTAATTTGTACCCTCATGTGTTTTCCTTTATATTAATATGTGCAATGCTATCTTGTCTTTTCTTTATGTTCTCTTGCACAACTTTCCACTCATAGGGACTGTTGTTCACTGTTGCTAGGGCTATTTGTTTCAGATGTCATTTATTTATCTTTATTGCTGATAATATCATGAGTGTGATACAATTTTACATGTGAAGTGTGAAACCAAGGATCTTTCTGATCAACTTTTACTGATGTCGGTGTCACCATTACAATGATTAGAGGTCCTATCCATCTTGGTTCTGTAGGAGATTATCTATTAAAATTCTTGACATATACTTCGTCTCCTGGTTTTATCTCATGCAATAAAAAATCGAATGGTATTTTTTGTACAAGTAATCCTAGTTTCCTTAGTTTTTCCAGCCTACTTTGTATTTGTTTCAAATATTCATGCAGTATACATTCCCCTTTTAACATGGATAGATATGATGCCTTTACTGTTCTACCATGCCAAAGTGGTTGACCATACAGCATTTCAAATGATGATATATGCAAATCAGTTCTAGGTCTAGTTCTTATGTTAAACAAAGCACACTGTGCAATTACCAGAGAAGAGAATCAGTTCTCTTGATACAAAATTCTCCTGAGGATGGCTCAGCCCTAGGGTAAACACTGTGATTTTGGAGGTCTGAATAAGTCATTGAGGGATATGAGGCTCACCAGAGAAGGAAGAAGAATATGTTGGGAGTTTATGGGTTTGGGTGTCTTCTCATTTTTTTTTTTGCTAAAGTTAAATAAACCCTGTCCTATAGTATATATTATTCTAGCCCTTATGCTTGCCTAGGAAGTAAAGGCCCTTTCCCTTTCTCTTTTTTTGGTAGAGAGCTACAAAAACATTTCTTCAAGACCTCGGTATTGATGTTGACAAACTATTATCATCTCAGTTCAATTACATCCTATTTTCCTCTTTCCTGTCAAAGCTAAATTTCTTGGAAAAGTAGTTTATATCTGATTTCTTCACTATGCTCTCTGGCATTTAAGGAAAAAAAGTTATGGGAGCTTTTGGGTATCTCTTTAATTTTTCAACTGTAAAAATTGAGCCCCTAGTAGATTAAGTGCTTTCCCCAGTGTCATTCAGGTAACAAAAAGTGTCAGAATTCACGCTCAGGCTCCCTAACCTCAAATCCAGTTATTTCCATTATACTACCCTGTCTTCTTGAGTACTTGCAATTTGTTTTCTACCCCCCATACTTCACTGATACTGATGACTTCCTAATCACTTAATGCAGTCCTTATTCCATTTCTCATCCCCTTGGGAATCTCTGAAGCCTCTGATAGTGCTGACTTTTCCCTCTTCTTTCATATCTCTTTTTCTCTTGGCTTCACTGCTTCACATCAGGTCAAAGACTGTGAAGGGAGAAAAGGGAGGCCAGTGTGGGGCTCATGGACTAGAAGAACAGAGAGGGGTAGAAGTACTAGAAGTTGAGATGGAGAGTAGGTTGAGGAGAAATGAGGTAGGGGGGAGATGGAAGGAAAGATCTCTTCTAGATGTTGAGGATATAATGATAGATTGTTACAGAGGGTCTCGGTTTATAACCCAGATCAGCTGTTTATCACTTATGTGAGCATGGGGAAAGCATTTAATCTCTCTGAACCTCAGTTTCTTAATCTATAAAATGGAAGAGTTGGATTAGATGATGACTCAGATACATTCCATCTCTCAACCCCATGATTCTGTGATTATTCTTTCTTGCTTTCTCTCTTGTAAATCTCCCTCCCTCCCACAGTACTAGCTCTACAGAGATGTCTCTCAAGTCTACCTTTCTCCCAAGACCTGACCTTTCTTCTCAGTTCCAGATCGGTATGTCAGCAATTTGTAGAACATCCAGCACCTCAAATCACAAGTCAAAAATTTATTATCAATTTGTCTTTAAGCCTGATTTTCTTTTTTCTTTCATTATTTCTGAGAGTGACTCCACCATTCCCCAGTCTCCCAAGTTAGAAATCTTAGTAATATTGCTGATTCTTCCTTCTCCCTCATTCTTCATGTCCAATTAACTTTCAAATCCTGTTGATTTCCCCTCTGTGATAGCTCTGAAATCCATTCCCATCTCCATCCCCTCACCTCCTGAACTGCCAACCTGGGGAACCTCTACCCTGGAACACAGGAGAGGCTCCTCTCTTCACTGATGACTCCTTCTGTCATGGCTATTTTTGGAAGTTCCTCAGCCATACTTCACTTCACTCCCCCCTCTCTTCTCTCTGGATTCCATTCTTCTGATTACTTGCTGCATTATCCCTATTCAGATACCCTTTGTCTTCCCTTCTCACTCTTTCCAGCACTTCCACATAAGTGAACCCCCCCATTAGAATGCAAGGATTGTCAAATGCTTTTATGTCTATTCTCAGAACGTAGCACAATGCTTGGCCCTTAATCAATGCTCTCTTAGTAAAGTAAGCACTTCATAAATAATTTCATGAATGTTTTCTCTATATTTATATATGTATGTATATGTAAGTAGACATGTGTGTATCTGCATATATTCACCCATGTGTGTATGTGGGTATATATATAAATATGTATGTAAGTATATATGTGTACATATCTCTATATAGTAATACACATGTGTGTATGTGGGTATATATGAATGTGTGCAAAATCTGTGTGTATTTAACTACATATCTATTCACACATATGTGCATGTGAGTATATATGAATATGTATGTACATGTGTGTGCATATCTCTATATAGTAATACACATGTGTTTATGTGAGTATATAGGAATATGTATGTAAGTATATATGTGTGTGCATATCTCTATATAGTAATACACATGTGTGTATGTGATTATATATGAATGTGTGCAAAATCTGTGTGTATTTAACTACATATCTATTCACACATGTGTGCATGTGAGTATATATGAATATGTATGTACATGTGTGTGCATATCTCTATATAGTAATACACATGTGTTTATGTGAGTATATAGGAATATGTATGTAAGTATATATGTGTGTGCATATCTCTATATAGTAATACACATGTGTGTATGTGATTATATATGAATGTGTGCAAAATCTGTGTGTATTTAACTACACATCTATTCACACATATGTGCATGTGAGTATATATGAATATGTATGTACATGTGTGTGCATATCTCTATATAGTAATACACATGTGTTTATGTGAGTATATAGGAATATGTATGTAAGTATATATGTGTGTGCATATCTCTATATAGTAATACACATGTGTGTATGTGATTATATATGAATGTGTGCAAAATCTGTGTGTATTTAACTACATATCTATTCACACATGTGTGCATGTGAGTATATATGAATATGTATGTATGTATATGTGTGTGCATATCTCTATATAGTAATACACATGTGTGTATGTGATTATATATGAATGTGTGCAAAATCTGTGTGTATTTAACTACATATCTATTCACACATGTGTATGCAAGTATAGAGGAATATGGATGTAAGTATATGTGTGTGCATGAGTGCATGCATATAGCAACACATATGTGTGTGTTATTTATATTTATATACATATACACATATGTGAGTATGTCTATATGGGTGCTGCCAAGCAGGCGACTTCCTGGCCTCATGTTCTGCCACCCCCTCGGTGGCATCTAAGCAATGCGGGCCCCCTCTGGGACAGCACAGGGCCCTCCTACTTTGTGCCCATCGGATGTCCTCCTGTGTGTGCCAGCTGCCTGCCTCGCTGTTAGGGCTCCCCAGGACTCAGCCAGGCTGGGTACACAGAAGGGGGTTACTGGGTGCTGAGTGAGGAGCTCAGCCCCACAGCCACCCTCCCCCAGGGCGCCCGGCTCTCCCGGCATGGAGGGCTGCCCCGGGCGCCTCAGGAAACGGCTCCTCCTTATCTGTGCAGTGCAGCCTGGCTCGGACTGCCCTTTGCCACCGAATGACAAAGAAGAGATAGAGAAGCCCAAGTTCTGCTGCCCTGTGCACGGCCGCCTTGCCAATAGAGCCCATGCCTCCAATGGAGTGGTACTATGATGACAGTAGCCAACCAGAGAGCATCATGCAAATGAGACTACTGTATCCCATACCAGCTGCTCAGTGCCGGCTCGTTGTTATAGTGATCCAGTGAGGCCTGGTCGCCTGGCGTCTCCTGGAAAGAAGGGGAAGGGAACAAAACAAGAAACCACAAAACAAGCAAAGCCTCTGGTCCCTCCAGGGAAGGAAGCAAGAAGAAGGGGGTGGGGAGTATGTGACAAAGAAAACACTTTCGCCCGAGAGGAAGACAACAGAAGGGCTAGAGCCGCCGGGAGCATTCGCTGGCCATGCCAGTGCTCACCACTGATGCTGAGTCAGAAACAGGTATCCCAAAATCCCTTTCTAATGAGCTTCCCTCAGACACCATGGAGGAAATAGAGCACACATGTCCTCAGCCTCGACTGGTAAGTAAAGACAAAGGATGCATATGCATAGCCTTTGGATAGGTGGGTCCACATAGATCCAGAGGGATGCATTTTCTCTCTCCATATAGATTTCTCTTCACAAAGGAATTTTCTTTGTGGTGTCTGAGCTTGTAAGGAAAGCAATGCTTAGAGGATTTTCACAAATGAAAATCCAGCTACAATCTAATGCTCTCTGATGCATCCCTACGGAAAAGGGTTTTAGCTTAGGAGGAACTATTGTATTGGCTGTGTAAGAAAGAGGCTGCTTTGAATAGACGGTGTTTCCGTGTTGGGAAGGAAGGGATGGGGTTATCCTTATATGGGGGATTCACTGCTGAAAAGAAAAGGAAACCATGCAGTTCTGAAATGGAATTTCCTTTATTTGTCTCTGGGAAATCCCCTCATGAAATTCTGAATTGGAGCAAAGATATCCACCCTCCCTGATGGTGTGCCTCCTGCCAATTTGGGGAACAAAAAAATATGACATGGAGGCAAAACTTCTACATTCATCTCAAAAAAGGAAACGGCCTCTCCAAGCTGCATGCTAAATGGCATGACCATTACACCTGGATCTTCCATGAGTTGTAAGATATTTCCAGAGTACACTGGTAGGGGTTCACTTCAGGTAGGTGGAACTGGGGGAACATACGTTTGGAGAAGAGCTGTATTCCTATGACAAGGAATGCATGGGAACAGAATGTTCTAAGGTAGCAGCCCCACAGAGTGGAAGGGGGTCTCCTTTTACCTATGTTCTCCTGAATTTGGCCAACTGCTCTACTGTTGTTCAGGATCCCTACCTTGGATTTGTAGGCTTATTGTGCATGGCCCCCAGAGTGAGGCCTTGCTAACTGGAAAATATCAAAAGATGTGGATCGCTTTCTGTTGTCTGAAGTCTTGTAAAACTTTGGGAGGTCTTGTGTTTCTTCTCTTCCTATGAAACAAGGGAGGAGATGTGATACCATCACCATTCTACCTTAGAAGTGTAGTGCAAACACAATTATATACTTTAGAATTGGAATTTTGATTGTAGACCACCTTGATTCCAATCCCTCATTTTATAGATGAGAAAACCAAGGTCCAGAAAGTAAGGTATGTCTAATCTATATTAGGTGCTTAAGTGGAAATATTTTCTAGACTTTCCTGCAGTAACATGTACTATAACACCTCCAAAATTAATCAATATTCTTGGCTTAAAAGTCTAGCCTCAAAGAGAATGGGAACTTTCTCATAAAAATTTAAGGATGGGCTTAAAATAACTTTGAATAAGACAGGGAACAATGGGAAAATGACCTAGAGAGCTATGTTACTTTCCTCTTTTGGAAGAAACTCCATGAGATTGCTATATATTTTCTGAGGGTATCTTATTATGAGTTGCCAACAAGGGAATCACCATCACTTCACCAAAACACTGATGTGTACTAAAGGATATGGCTAGTGATGCTATATGGTCCCCATGCCTGTGTAGACTTCAGAAATGAAAGAAGATTGCTAAGGCATGAGATCATAACACTTTTTCAAAAGTTTAGAACAAGAAAATAGAAACAAATTGATATTAAAAGTCATTTATCTAATTTACCAGATTCTTTACAAAAATCAACACTGATGTTTAAATAACCTTCCAAAATTAAAGGAAAGAGATGAAGAGGTAATCACAGTAATACTCCTAATACTCCTTTTATTTCCTTTTTTTTTTAAACCCTTACCTTCCATCTTCCATAAAAGTGGTAAGGGCTAGGCAATAGGGATTAAGTGACTTGCCCAGGGTCACACAGCTAGGAGGTCTCTGAGGCTAGTTTTGAACCCAGAACCTCCAGTCTCTAGACCTGATTCTCAATCCACTGAGCCTCCCTTTCATCAACTTTTAAAAGAATTCCCTATAAAAAGGAGAGAGAGTAGAAGAAAATCACCTTTCAATTCAGAGACAGCCTATTTACATTGTTCATTACTTTTATGTTTTGTTTGTTTTTTTCCTTCCTTTGCTTACATTTAAGCTATTTTACTACTCTCTAGTGTTTCTACCTGAGGAAAAGGAAAGTGAGATACAACTTATTTTATTCCTTGTTAGTAGATCTAATTTAAGACAAAGGAAAAACAAACCAGAGTTTGACTCTTTTGGTTAAATGGATTAGTTCCAATAACCTATCTTTAGATTTTAATTTTCTAATATTATCAGGGGTAATTAAAAATTGGTATTAATTAAATAGGGGCTACAGTCCACTGGAAAATCACTTTCAGTTTTGGTGTATGAGAAAGAAATGAGCCTGGATTACATTTCCAAATTTTGCAACCTAGGGAAATTATTTTCTCCCTCTGGACCATAGTTTCCACATCTATAAAATGAGGAAGCTAGAAGAGATTTTCTTTGGAATCCTATCTCTTATAAGAGCATTTGCTTACCAAATGTAGATTTATAGTCTAAATGGGCATACTTGGTCCTGGTCTTTATATTTACATTTCAGGGCCCAATCAGGATCATAGAATATAGATAACCTAGAGATAACTTAGAGACCAATGAGTTTAATTCCTATATTTTATATATTGCAGTATTAAAGGGATGCCATGGTGATCAGGGTTTGCCTGACTTGTTTTCCAGATGGGTTTCTTTCTCTGGACTGGAAAATTGTATCAAAGTATCAGTAATTCTCTCTCTTTCTCTTGTCTTAGAATCAATACTGTGTATTAGTTCCAAGACGGAAAAAATTGTAAGGGCTAGGCAATGAGGGCTAAGTGACTTATTTGCACAGGGTCCCACAACTAGGAAGTGTCTGAGGCTAAATTTGAACCTAGGACCTCCTGTCTCTAGTCTCTTGGCCTGGCTCTCAATCCACTGAGTCACCTAACTGCCAGCTTTAATTCTCTTTTGCTAACTCTGAGCCCCCAGTCAAAGACAAGACTTCTGGTAAATTACCTCAGTGTTTTATACATCTCTGTCTTTTCTCTGGAGATACTTTCCCTCAGTTACTTCCTCCCAAATATATTTCCCTAAGTATATCCTCCTTAGCAAATGCCAGATTTTAATGCTACTTTTTTTTTTTTTGGTAAAATTTGAAAACAAATAAAGATAGATAAACTCCTTCCCCCTCCCCTATTGCCCAGACCCAGAGGAAAAGGCTTCAACCTCTCATGAAGATTTCCCCCAAGGTGGAAAAAAAGAGTC